>NC_080047.1:31351485-31383985 GCF_026212465.1 Amaranthus tricolor
ACCGGGCCCAGTTGATCCATTAGTGCTTACGCTTCAGGCAACACACAAGTGCATAGCTGCGTGGGAGGGCTCCACTGCCCAATTGGTTACTCATCCACCGGTGCGCAAAACCAAAGGGCCGGGGGTTGTAGTGTAACAAACTTTGTATAATCTTATATGATTTGAACTTCTTGTATGACTTTCCATGATTGTAATATATCTTCGTATTATTTTCATAATTAATTTTTTCAAATCAAGCTGGTTCGTAATTGATTATTATTGAATAGATGGTATTGAACTAGTTTAATGTAGGTTGCGTTCACTATTTAAGAGAAATGAAACAAAAAAAAAAAAACAAGACCAAACTGCCACATGAGATGGCGGTTTGCCTTGACCAAACCGCCACTTCACGTGGCGGTTTACTACTTAAGGCAAACCGCCATCTCAAGTGGCAGTTTGGTCTTAAAAAAAAAAAAAATTCCACGTGGACTGTAATGCGGAAAATACTTTCCCACATAAGTTAAAGTGGGAATTAATTTTTTTAAGCAATATTATGGGAAAAGAGTCGGGTTAGGTGCATATATTTATAGGGAATCAAACAAAAAAATAATTTATTATTAACCATTTACCATAAAAAAAATAGTAGACGCATTTTCATAAAATTAAATGTACTAAGATAAAATAAACTCCTTTAAAAAAGTGCATAAGGAAAGATAGAGGAGTAAAGTCGAAACTAGGGTTTAAGAGACGAAGTGAAGGAATTGGTAGACAAATATGGCGAAATTTAACGAGGTGCAAAAACGGAGAAGAGCACAAATTGCAGAGCGAAAGAGAGCCATTCATGGAGATCCAAACTCCAAAAAGCTCAAGAAGCAGAATCAACCTCAGTCTATCTCCGGAAAGCGCAAACGCAAGCTTCTAAAAAAATGGCGTCGGGTATTCTTTTCTACTTCTCTCTTGTATTTTATTTATTCTTCTTGTTTTCAATATAGTGAACGAATTTATTGATTCAAAACCCCCTTCTTAATGTTTAGGATCAAAAAGACGCCATTGAGAAGGGTCTTGTTAATTTGGATGATGTTGATATGGCTCCTGCTGATGGTTAGTATATTATTTTTCTCTTTTGCTTGTATTTTAATAATGTTATAACAGTATGAAGGTAATTAATTACCTGATTCTCATGCTATGTAATTTATCATATGTCTGTTTTAGCCAACAGGAAAGATTGTACTTTGCTTTATGATTAGTGAAAATGTGAGAGGGTAATCTTGAGTTGAACTGAAGTCTGAAGTTGTTGTAAACTAACTCAGCTTAACAAAACTATAATAATCTTTAGAATATCTGGACCGATTGCTTTGTTGTTGAATGTGAATAAGAAGCCTAGTAGTGATGAAATGGTGTTTTTCTGTGAATGAAACAGCCTAAATTTGATGTGTTTGTACTACCCTTTGATTGGGGGCCTAGTAGGCTACTGTGGTAAATGTTACTTGTTTACAGTGGGATCGAAATGTTCTATAATTTTAGTTGGTTCAGCCTTTTTCCTTGCAAGATTGTTTTTGAAAGGTTCACCATAGGAGAGATTGTTATTGTAATATGCTTTGATGGGGACTTTGTTTATGTGGCATCTCTACCAATGTTATGCTGCTGAAACATGTCATCCATAAGGGTTTATAAACTTGAATGATGTGAAATGTAAGTGTTGATTGAGTAGTTTGATATCTTGGGAATTTGGTTCAAGATTTTGAGTGTTTTGCTTTAAACATACTATAACTAGGGTTGTTAGTTGATGCCAAGGAGGCTCACGGTTCTGGTTTTTCTTGGAGATGCTATTTTCTGACCAAGCCATGTCCAATGTGATTTTGTGTTATCTCTTTCCAACGGTTATTTTTGAATTCAAAACCTCAAATTGAACTGGAACCATATAAGTCTCCCTTTTATATTTATAGGACAGATTGTGCTGGTAAAAGGAGTAGAAAATGGGATCCTTCTATACATCTCCCTTTCTTTTTCCAACTATTTGCGCTAAGAAACAGAGTCATCAACTCATCACTCTATCTCTATATCCGTCTTTGTAAATCTTGTTTTCCATTCAAAGTTGCTTATACATGTATGGCACAACGAATGAAGATGGTGAAGCAGGATTTTGTGATAAATATTAATTTCGCCTTTTAGTCTGATCAAGTACCTTTCGTAGTGAGGACAAAGGAAACTTTATGCTTGTCATTGCTGACTGCACAATGTGACAGATCCACAATGCACTGACTCAGTGCTGAGAGCGTGATGTCTTTGAGAATTACTATAAATTTTTGCTATTTGTTTTAAGTAATTTTAATATTGTCTTCATATGCAAGTTGCAACTTGCAACTAAAATCTTGTTTTTGTTAACACTAGAAGTGGAAACTGAAAAGTTTCTGACTATATAATTCAGCTGTTTTAATGGAGTAAGGGGTTGGAATTCATAAATCATATAATCATCGTGGTAATAAATGAATGAAAAATGCTGAATTCATTTTATTGAGTTTGTTGCTTTGATTTGTTCTTGCTTAAAACTAACTCTTTCGTTATAATGGAATTTAGGTCCCATAGAATCCAAGAAAACTCTTTGCAAGTTTCACTTGAAGAAGAGTGCAAAGCTTAAAATCAAACTAAAACACAAGAAGCACAAAGGTAATGTTTGAAGCTTCTATGTTCTTCCTTGAGGGCCCCACTACTGAAATCACCCCAAATTAAAGAATTAACTCTATTCTGAACAATGTTTCAAAATAATTGTACAGGTAAAGGTCAAGGTGATACATCTGATCTTACTATTGGAACTGCAACTGTGGACACCATGGTTGAATAAGGTTTAGAAAAATGATGTACGGCTTACTGTCTTTCACAGGGGAAGCGCCTGCATAAATTTTGTTTAGATTGAATTTTATGGTATTACTGTATTTCACATGTAATCTCTTCTAAGTTTGTCTCTTTTTTTTCAAGCTTTCAGATTAAATGAATATCTTGGTGAAAAAATAGTAGATTGCAAAATTAATCAATCTAGTAATTTAGGCAATTGATGCTCTTCATTTTCCTCCACCATTTCAATTCCTTCTATTGTTAAGGATGTGAAGGGAGAGTATTAAAACCTTGTCACATTGTGTAGAAGAATATGGAAGGTGAAATGGTTTTGTGGTAAGTGTAAACTTTAAACTCCTTACGTACTTTTGAATATGCACTATAAAATTCAAATATGTGATTTTTTTTTTTTTTTTTGATTTTATGGATACTGCTCTTTATTCCAATGGGAGAGGTGATGTATAGTCTAAAGGGATTTGATTAACAATAAGGGGCTTTTCAAATGTCATAAGGTTTAGAAAATGAATGTGTTTGGCTTAGAAGGTCTAGGTATAATGTGAAATGATTTTATGTAGTGTTTGGGAACAAGTTTTTCATTTTAAATTATGAATTTCAATTATGATTTCATAAATGAAGAATTTGAGAATGACAAGGTTTGGGTAGTCACTTTTAAATTTTCAACTTTAACTATTTTATAAACAATAGTGGAATTTGATTTAAATTCAAATTTGAAAATTTTTTATTTTTCACACGATAAATTCGAGCTAATTTTAAATTTTCAAATGAAATCATTATTCCTAAATATGACATAAAGGAATTTATGTTAGTATAATGTCGAATGAGAAATACTATTTTGGATTTGACAAGGGTTTTAAAGTTTTTAGACAAGATTCAAAAGATTATCTGGAAGGTATCAAGACACGCTTTAAAGGACTGTTTTTCTGGCTTTATATATGAAAAAAAATAAACGAACAAACTATTAACACTCACTAGATTGTAATGGTTCAAGGATATGCAAGCAAGAAACATTCACTTAATCTTGCTAGGGTGTAGTCCTTAATTTGAGGAACACTTACTCGAATCAATCATACAAATTAGTATGTTTGGAACTCTCACAAATTCACTAATTCCTTCAACGATGAGAAAATAACCTCACTCTTGGAAAAGCATTTAAAATACTTAACGCAAGTATAGGAATAAATGTATAAGACAAAGCTTTTGATTGGAATTCAGATTGATTATTTTATTTATGAAAAATAAGACCTTTATATAGGCTTACAAAACATAAGAAAATTCTAGAAAAAGACCCTTGACTTGGCTATAAACAATCAAATAATTACATCAAAAAATATTCAAATTTCTATGAAACCCCTTTCAAATTCTACTACAAAAATTACATTTTTTTTATTGAAAGAAAACTAAACAACCATACTAATAAAAACATAAATTAAACACTTTAAATTCTAACCATTAAAAGATAATAATTCGTCCCTGGTGATGCTTGAGATCAGAAAACTCTTGGTTGCTCATGGAATGCTTCTATCTTTTGATAGTCTTCTTGAATTCCACCATTAAAGATGAACACAAATCAATCCTATTAAGGGGGATGAGGTGTTGAAATAATTCAGCCATAATGAAGGAATAATTCAGAAAAAAAGGTAAAGAATGAAATTAAATATTTATCATATTATTCACCAAATAACTGAGGAAATAATATCCTCATGAATATTCCCTTTTAAAACTAATTGAAGGCTAATTTTAGGTAAGAATTTCAAATAAACATCCCTTTTTATTGTATGAAAATCGTAGCTCACTTGCTCCCTTAAGAATGAATTTTGCTGCATTTTAAACTGCCTACCAAGACCTTAAGATACAAGTCAAAGCAAGACTCGTAATGAAAGGACCATGTAATCCGTAAGAATCAAATGATGACTCTTTAAAGAACTTAGCTAGCATTATATCTTTAAAATGTTCTTGAACTGACGAACTGACTTTACATCAAGAGGAGAGGAACTTGGCCTTCCACAAATCTCATCAAAGTGGACAAGTGGTTTCAAACTTCAGTTTGAATTGCATGTAAGTCTGGTTACCAGGAAAAAAAGGGACAAAAATGGAGAGATTGTGTTTTCCTCTTAGAATACCATTAGCCAGATGTTAGTACAGGAAAGAAGAGAAATGAACCAACAATTTACTAATTCCTCCGTTTTCATATCTTCTCAAATAGTTTTTATAAATTTTAATGTTAAATTTTGACTACGATTTTTCACCGATTTCACCAATCTATATAAAAAGACTTATTCATATGAGATTTATGTAGATTTATCTCAATATATATTTTTAAAATATTAAATTTTTGAAATTTTAAAAACTTACAATTAAAATTATTTAAATTTTATTTTGAAGTGAGATATGTGCAAAAAATACCTCCAAAGTAAATTATTAGCATGTTCATATTTAAGGAGTAAAAGAATATAATGTTGGTCATCTTCAAAATCTTTATCTTGGATTTTGTAACTTAAAATGGTAAATTTTGTAACTTTATAAATCATACCTCCAAAGTAAATTATTAGCATGTGAATTGTGTGATGTACTCCAATATCTTGTTTTGATTGTTTTGATTGATCATGAATTATTTCATTTAAATTTTTAGTCGTATTGAATATAACTCATTCATTTTCCATTTAGATTAAGAATTCTATAATTTAGTTAGATAATCTATTCTTTTGTCAAAAGTTTTAATTGTTTTACCAATTTTTAGATTTTCTTAAGTTGTTTTCCTCCTACATTCTTGAAGAATGAGGGTGTATCAACATTATTATATTGTAAAATATTACAAAAGTGATAAAAGGTGTACAATGTACAATCAAGAAAAAAGAAAGAGAAAACAATTTTATATCTTATTACTAGAGGTGTTCATTCGGGTGATCGGGTCAGTTTCGAACGGGTGTTATTCGATTCGGTTATATTTCGAATCGGTTATAACGGGTCACACTCGGGTCGAGTCGGTTAGTTACGGTTCGGTTGGAGATCAGTTATTCAAGCTTTCGGGTTAGCATCGGTTTGGTGTCGGTTGAAGTTTGTGTCGAGTGTCAATCGGTCTCAGGTTGTCATCGGTTACTAATTGGTTCGGTTTTGTCGGGTACAGATCGGGTTTGGGTTTTTTTTTTAACAAAATTCGGCTACGTATTATTAATTACTATTGATCGAATCAATATCAATCATTTTTTAATTGATGACAAGTTTCCCTTTACTTAAAGCAAAATAGTTAAAATGCAAATCAATTAGTAATTATTATTACTTTGTTACTTTTACTTGTTTAACTGGAAATTAAAATTATAATGTTCTATCAATTTTCATCTAATTCGATTAAAAGTAGTTAAATAAACATTGACCATTAATTATTAACTCTAAACATATGAAACCATGTATTTATAAAATTTAATTTATTAAAATATCTAACACTTTATTAGATTAAGTAAAAAGATGATTGAATATGAGTCTATCATACTTTTATGTTGAAAATTGGTTCAGGTTTATATCAGTTCGATCTAAAATTCGTTCGGGTTAAGTTAGTTTTAGCCGGATAGAATTCGATTTCGAGCATGATTCGGGTCGGTCATTATTAGGTTCGGGTAATCTCGGTTAACGGTTATGTGTCGGTTATAAAAATCGGTTACAGCTCGGGTTCAGCTTTTCCATTTTCGATTGTCAACCGGTTCAGGTAAAATTTCGGTTCGGGTACTGTCAGTTCGATAAACCTAAAAGAGGAACACATTTTCGGATCGGTTTACTTTCGGTTTCGGTTCAGGTTTTCGAGTCGGATCACTTTTGAACAACTCTACTTATTACTCTTAATCAATACCTTGAATAAAGCCAAGGACCAATATATATACAAGGAAAAGGAATCTCACACCAAGGCAGAATGATTCATCGCCGGCTTCTCAAATCAACATGCCAAGCATGGATCGTGGTTTCAGTGTCAACGCTTGCGTTTTAAAATGACTTAACTCTTTAAAACCATACAAAGTTATAAGCTATGCAGCGGAAAATACAAATATACAAAGGAGGACATAGGGCCTCATAACAAAACATATACAAACTAAAGTTTACAAAAGATAAAAGATAATGGTATGACATAGGTTATGCTTCGCCCTCATTACTCTCCCTCAATGCATTGCATTGCAAAAGAAGCTCCAGTACCTACTACGTCTGTCTATGATCCTTCTGTTGCTCAACATCAGACCAAAGGCTAATGTGTGATGCCAAGACAATCATAGCTTGCCATCAAACAATCAAACAGAAACACAAACACGTACACGTCAATAACTAACAACAAATATAATAAGGTCAACCTACTTGTTGACCCTTTTAGGTTTTGATGATGACTAAACTTAAATATAAACAAGTGTATCTTAGAGATTGTTGTAGGTCAATATCCGGTCCGGTGTAAGATCGTTGATAGTACCTAAGACTTGGTCCATGTCTAAGATATCCAATGAAGTTAGATAGGAAGATAGTTGTAGGCTGTCAAAGTGTAGACAGGAGGTCTACTGTTCCTAAGTTGATAGTCTGACAATACTTGTTGATGAGTGGAGATAGCGCATTGTTCCCAAGATTCAAGTCTGGAAGATTCAACGTCGACGAAAAAATTCTGAAGAAAATATTTTTTTGTTTTTCTTAGTTGATGTATGGGTAAGATTAATTTGTTGCATAATTATATTAAAGAGTTAATTGGCAAACAAATTTAATTATAATGATTTAAATAGCCGTCACACTTTCTAAAGTGGTGGAGAAAATTTCTCATTTTTTTCTCCACTTTATTAGGCATGATTTATTAGGTTTAATTTAGAAAAATTCATTTGCCTTATTTTAGAAAAGACAAACCGTAGCTTTATTACTTGCAAAACACGGTTTACCTATTCCTTCGTAATTTTAGGATTAAGGAGTGAAGTGGGTAGTTATTTTATTTTAACAAGGCTACGAGATTTTACTTTATAAAAGGAAAGAGTTTTTACCGGTTATAATTTTATAAATGAGAAATATTCATTGCTCCTTATTTGCCAATTAACTTAGAAATATTTCTTGTGCAACTCTTTAATTTTATCCTTAGGTTTTGGGCTTTGTAAAAGGGTTTTGAGAGAATTATTGTAACTAGACTTAGGGAAGTATAGGAGTGAAAGAGAGCTTCATAAAGAGCTTGAGCTTCGTAGGGAAGCGAGAGAAAGAGATTGAGTTTAGAGAGAAACTCAAGTTGGCCTAGGTTTGTTTGTTTTTTTGTAATTGTAATGAATTTCCTAAAACATAGTGAAGTATTTGAAATCCCGGGGGGTCGTGGTTTTTCCTTCTATTTAGGCCTAGAAGGTTTCCACGTAAAAATTGTTTTGTCTCTTTCTAAGTATGCGCATCAAGTTCAATTTTCAATTCCGCAAAAACAGGGCAAAAACGCTTAAACTTATCAAACAACAATTCACTCCCCCTCTTGTTATCTCTAAAAGTTTCTAAACTACTAGATAACATTATATTATACAACAACATAAGATGATTTTATAAGACACAAGCACAAATAAATTTTCCATCAATGAGTAAAACGTTTGATCAATGTGTAAGCTTTCTATCAATGAATAAACTTCTATCAATGAGTAAACTTTCTATCATTGAATAAGTTTCTATCAATGGATGAAATTTCTATCAAAGAATAAATTTTCTATCATTGAATAATTTTCTACCATATTGGGGTTTGCAAAGCCCGCATGGTAACACCTCGGTCGCGGGGAGGTATCGGCCATCCAACACCCAATTTTCTACCATAATGTCTTAAAGGAAATTGCATATAAGGGTTAGTTACTGCGTGTACCTACCTGTAAACATCACTGCACGACCAATAAGTCATAAAAATTACCCAACCAAAGTTCTACCTTTCTCTTATGAAATGGGCACCTGTATAAGTTAGGAGTATAACTAATAAGTCCACTTATCTACTTTGTCATACCAACTAAATGCCAAACCACTATCATCCATTCAAGATAAGTCTCCAATTAACTCTAGCACGCACACATCTCATTCAACATAATCATATTCATCAATTTAACAACAACATAAGTCTTTCCATCACTTTAAGCATAGAAGCATTATGTGAATCGTTTATTTACCTCAACTAAATGTGAGTTATATTGGTTCACGTTACTTTTAAAATATAAAAAACCACACTTAAATTTACAATGTTAATATGACACTAGTATAACGATAATGACAAATCTTAAAGTTATCGAATCGTGATATTATTTGCTATATTCTCCAAGGCTAAAAAAATTACCATCAAAACATCATAACAAGTAACTTTAGCAACCATCAACGATAAGTTGACACAATAATCATGATCTTATTTATAACTTTAATAAACAACCTAACAAGAGTAGTTGTAATTAACAACAATCAAACAACAACCATTAACAACTATTACTCTTAATTAACAACCAAAATCACTCCCATAGTCAACTACAATCATAACCATACCAACTATCACTATCATAACAATAATTAACCAAACTAAGCCTTAAAAAAACTTGTAAGGTTATCCAATCAATCATCACACCACCAATATGTAGCGTAAGAACACACACCATTACTAATTTCAACTCTAAATCAAACCCTAATCCATTCATGTTCAAAGATGTTAATAATGGTGACTCAAACATGGCAAACACCATTGGAAGAAGATGGGTTCAGGTCAGAGGATACTCCGCGGGGCGCGGAGTTGCTTCTGGTCCAGCTTCGCGGGTCGCGTAATTTTACGCGGGTCGCGCAATTGAAGTTTATTTTCACGGGAACCGTTTTTGGGACGGTTACCTTTATTTGTGGTCCGTTATTTGTGGTTACTTAGTCCCTAAAACCGTCTTTCAAGTAGTTTTATTATAAATACACCTCCTTGTTAGCCTAGGGTGGTATGATTCACAAATTGAAAGAGAGATCACAAGAGAGCCATCGTAATTTGTGAGCGTGATTGTAATTCATCTTGTATTCTTTGCGATCATAGTGAAATTGTTTGTTCTAGGTGCTGGTGGACGTAGCTATCACGTTGATAGTGAACCACGTTAATTTCTTGTGTCATTTTCTTGTTGTTTACATTGAATTTCTTGTTGTTTCATTGTTGTACATCGCCTTTGCTTCCGCTGTCGCACAACAATTGGCATCAAGAGCTGAGGTTTTAATTCCTTGGAGAGTTTTTGAGTGAAACAATGGCCGGAGATTCGACAATAAGAATTGAGAAATTTACCGGGAAAAATAGCTTCGGGCTATGGCAAATCAAGATGAAGGCTCTGTTGAAACAGCAGCAAATCTGGCGTCCGTTGGCTTTATGGAGTACCACTGCAGGGTCGAATGATGGATTAACTGACGCACAATTAGCAGTACTGGAGGAAAAGGCTCATTCTACCATTTTGCTAAGTTTGGATGATCATATCATCACGGAGGTCGCTGATCAGGCTACAACGGCGGAACTTCGGATGAAGTTGGAGTCATTGTATATGACTAAGTCGCTGACCAACAAATTATTGCTGAAGCAGCGGTTGTTTAGCCTCCGAATGCAGTCAGGTAATTCCTTACGGGAACATCTTGAAAAACTTAACTCTATTTTACTAGATTTGCGTAACTTAGATGTTAAAGTAGATGATGAGGATGCTGCGTTGATTTTACTTGTGTCTCTACCGTCTAGCTATGAGAATTTCGTGGAGTCGTTTGTTGTTGGTAAAGACTCCCTGACCCTAGAAGAAGTGAAGGCAGCACTTCATACTAGGGAACTTCGTCAAAAGGCTATAGGTGATAACGGGGATAGTGGCAGTGCGTTGTTTGTTAAGTCCGGCAAGTCTAAAAAGAGGAAGGGGGTTAACAAGGGCAACAATACTGGGTCGGGTGCTGGAAACGGCAATGAGGGATCTGGTAAGACTGCGGGGAAAACCTGTTATTACTGTAAAGAACCGGGTCACTTTAGGGCTAATTGCTCGGTGAGGAAGGGCAAGTCCCAAGCTGCTGTAGTTGAAGTAAAACCGAAGGAGAACTATAATTCGGAGGAAGACTTGGCATTAGTGAATTCTGCTAAGTCTGGGGATCTTTCTGATGATTGGGTTCTAGATTCGAGGTGTTCGTTCCATATGAGTCCACGTCGAGATTGGTTTGACACATATGAGCCTTGCAATGGGGGTAATGTTATCGTAGGTAACAACGCACCTTGTAAGGTTACGGGTATAGGATCCATGAGATTGAGGACTAGTGATGGGCGAAGGTTGACATTGAATAGGGTGCGGCATGTCCCTGCTTTGGGGAAGAATCTGATTTCATTGGGTGCCTTGGATGATTTGGGGTACAATGGAACGTTTTCAGATGGGGAGTTGTCCATTTATCGAGGTTCGGAGTTGGTACTTAAGGGTATCAAGAGGAACACCCTCTATGTCTTTGAGGGTGTCACACTGTCTAGTTCTGCGGTTTGCGCATCATTATCTCACCAAGAGATGACCAAGATTTGGCACATGAGGCTCGGTCATATGGGGGAGAAGGGGATGCAGCTTTTGTCTAAGAGGGGTCTACTATCCGGGATCAAGGTTGCCAATGTAATAGACTACATTTAATAAAGTTTAATTATAAGTTTATTAAGCTGATTGGGGTTATTAAGTAAGTTAATTCGAGTAATAATATTATTATTTTGATAATATTGACTCAAGTATTTGATTTGTTAACATTTTGAAGAAAGAGGTATATTTTATTTAATGTATAAAATTCGTATAAAGAGTACTTCGATAAAAGTGTATTTTGATTATATTTTATTTATTGATTACTATCTTATCTTTATAAAAATAAATTCAAATAAAGTATTGAAAAATAAATTCCTAAATGCAATCCTTATTCATACAACCAATTACGAAATTTTACTTATTTCGTAAATCGTTTATTATACCATTACAGCATGTCTTATATAAGATTGTCTTACGACGAGACGACTTTGATAGAATTTAATGGGTCAAAGCTGAAAATAAAACCAATCTTATCCCCATCTAACCGACATACCCTTACTCCCTCATACAAAACCCACGGCTCCCACTCCCTCACTAGTGGAAAAAACCTCATTTCCTGCGGTTTTTTGGCCATTATTTGCTGCGGTTTTGGCCCAAAGCAATAGTGATAGCAGCAAATAGCCTATTTTAAATGTTGCGGTTAAAAACCGCAGAAAAAAAGGGCATTATTTGCTGCGGTTATTGGGCAAAACCGCAGCAAAAAGAGAAGAGTTATTTGCTGCGGTCAGGGGCAAAACCGCAGCAAATAAGTGTGCATTATTTGCTGCGGTTCTGCCCCTGACCGCAGCAAATACTCTATTTTTTTTTCTTTTTTCGTTTTATACTCATAATAATCCAATAATAATGTATGTTGTAATAACAATGATTAATCCAATAATAAATCAAATGATAATCACAAATAATCACAAATAATCCAATATTGTAATAATAATCCAATATTAATAATATGTACGTACAGAAAGGCTTATTGCAGATTGCTTTATGCTACGGAAAAAAGTTTATTTGGATAGTACATCATCCTCACACAAAACATACCGAGAAACAGGTTCCAACACTTTAACATCCATGCCTTTATCAAAAGTAGGGCACATAGTGTGATGTGCTAGAGCATGCACCAGGTAAGGTACTAGATATTCTGGATAAAGCATGAGAGAATTTGTATCAGATTGCATGGAAAGCTGCCGGGCTTTTATTTGACGACACATCTGTATAACTTCACCAAGATTACGTTTGTCCTGCAAAAGAGGTAGCATGAAATATAAGCTCAGTTGCATGACAATTTCAAACAAGCTAAGCCGCAATAAAAATTTATCATATTCAGGAATTGAAGTTTGATACGATTGACTGATACCTCATCTATTGCTGCATGTTTGGAAGAAAAAATATCCATTACAAAAGCACATGCATATTTTGGATCCAAAATGCGATCCTTGATGTACTGATGAACTTTGCTGAGGAACAATTTCCTAGCTTGACGGAAATTTATCTGAGTTTCACATAATGCAACGATGAAAACAAAATTAAATTCCGAAACTAATAACCAACCTGTATAAGAGAGTTTGAATATCAATCAAAAAATTGAACAAATGTATACTAATCAAAAGCTCCTACCTCAACTGTCCTTAAAGCTAAATGGAAGACGTCAACGGGTATACTAGTATCCCAACATCTTGACAGGCGAAGGATGGATTTGGCAGAAGCAAGCTTCAAGCGAGCCTTATCCACAGAACTGCAATAAAACACCAGTATTTTATTGACAGCAGAATTTGTATAACTGTAGCACAAAAAGCATACCTAACAACCAACCTCCACCGTACCTTGATTCTAATTCTTTTGAAAAATCTCCAAAGGAAAGCATATTTCTAAGAATTTCTATGAGATCATCGATTCCACCTCGAAGATGAGCATCTTTAACGGGTAGGAAGCTCTTGACCAGTGTTTTAATACCATAAATCTGCCCAGAAAAAAAAAAAACCAAAGAATGATACACATGTATCCAAATACAAAACTAGATGTTCTCCCATATGACACTATCAGAAAAGGGTAATCAATAACCACCTTATATGTCTAACCTCAATTTGGTGTCTTGAGTTAGGTTAAAAAGTAGAAGTATTATTGAGGTTTAGGAAGGAAAGGCGAGGAAAAATCAAGGGAAATTAATTAGTAAAACTGATTGTTGAATTAAAGAAAGGCCCACATAGCATAATCATCCAGGAAACGAATTAAGGTGTTACAAAAACAAAAGTACCTTATAAGGTGGTTATTTAAACAAAAAATTAATTTAAGGTAACAATTTTTCCTAAAAACTACTCCATTTAGCTCAATATATGAATAAGCAATCCTTAAATGTATTTAGTTTACTTTTTAAGCATAATAAGTCAAGGAAAACATATGATCATATAAAAAAAAGTCCAGGAAAACATGGAAGCCACAAATATCGACGAAAGTTATTTTACTGGAACCAACCTTTAAAAGACAAAGTTCACTCCTATCACGCCACCGTGCTTTCGGTTTATCTTGTCCTTTGTGGAAGCATGAAGATGAATTTGATAATAGGTACAACATTGCAAAACCAGAATATTTAGTAAAAGGCTACAAGATTAAATTTTAACATACATTATTGCATTGCAAAATTTTGCTTTTAATGAATTCTATTATTTCACTTTCTCTAGTTTCAAAGACAGCCATTGCAGTTTGTGCTATAAACCCAAATGACTGCAGTATAGTAGGCAAATGTGCCTTCTCATCCAACATATCAACCAGCCTCTGCAAAAACAATCACAGAGATTAGCTATGCAAAACCATAATCATAATACAAGGTAAACAATAAGTTAAATACCTTGTATAGAACAGAGAGTGTACAGCATACTTGGCCTGCCTTCGTGTTCCTTCTAAACACAACCTTTCAAGTATAAGATCTACGGAACTGCGGGTAAGAAACATATTGTATTATATTGAACAAAAGAATATTAACATACATTACTTGGCCTGCCTAACGTATACTATCTGACAGTAAGTCTAACTGGAAATTAAGAATTCGAACAAAAGAAAATCAAAGAACATGAATAAAGAAAATGAAATGAATAACATGAATAAAGAAAATGAAATGAATAACATGAAAAGAAAACGAAATCAAAATATGCAAATAATTAACAAACCACACAAACCTCATTCACAAATAATTACTAAATATGCAAATAATTAATTAACAAACCACATTTTTAACTAAATTACTAAATTACAAGTGAAACAATAAAAATATAAACTTGCAAATTTACAAAACAAATAGAAATTACC
Organism: Amaranthus tricolor; assembly: GCF_026212465.1. Taxonomy (NCBI): domain Eukaryota; kingdom Viridiplantae; phylum Streptophyta; class Magnoliopsida; order Caryophyllales; family Amaranthaceae; genus Amaranthus; species Amaranthus tricolor. The sequence goes on from NC_080047.1 coordinate 31,366,158, forward strand.
TTCATTTCGTGGGTTATGTAATAATCTACAAAGAAAAAAAAAATTAGCACTAATTTTCAAATGTATTATATTGAACTTGCAGTTTAATTTTCAAATGTATTACCTTGATTTTCGAAGTTTGAAGTTTAATTTGATAATGAACAAGAACGGTTTTGAAGAAATGATGATGAACAAGAGCAAAACTGTTTATGAAAGAGCAGTACGATAATGAACAAGAACGCGTTTGAAGTTAATGAACGAAGGACAATGAAACGAAGGGTTTTTGCGCTTGAAATCTGGAATGGAACGAAGGAGAATGAAGGAATTACTGTTGTTCGTTTGTGCGTTTGAAGTTAATGAACGAAGGAGCGAGAATGGAACGAAGGTTTGTGCGTCTGGAATGGAATGAAGGAGAGAACAGAAGCTTAAGGGAAGGAGAGAACAGAAGCTTAAGGGTTATGTTTGATGAAAATATAAACTTTAAGCTTTTAGGCGCCATTTCAATACCATTAATTGCTCCGGTCACAGACATAACCGCAGCAGTTATGAATTCTTCAAGGACTATTTGCTGCGGGCACACATACAACTGCAGCAATTAAGTGTAATACAGTGTATTTGCTGCGGTCGAAGACGAAAACCACAGCAATTAATGATTATTTTTTTTTTTACTCTTTTTCCTATTTATTGCTGCATATATGCAAAAACCGCAGCAAATGTTAAGCAGCAAATACGTTTTTTTTCCACTAGTGCCCTTTCTTACCCTAACTCCCTCTTCTATCTCCCTTCTTCCTCCCTTCTTTCCCCTCACAGGAAAAATCTCCTACAGTCACCACCAGGCCAGCCAGGCCGCAGCAGGCCACGAAGCCCAGCAGCCGCTTACTTCCTTCTCCTCCTCCCTTTGTTGTTGGTAACCACTTTTCCCTCTTTTGTTGTTTTGTTTTCAAATTTAAATGTTAGAGTTTTGTAATTGATTTGGGGTTTTTAAATCAAATTTAAGCATCAACTTGAATTTAATTAGAGTATATGAATTTAATTAGTAATTGAGTTGTTTTTAGTGTTGATTAGAATTGGTTATTTGGGTTATTTGAGTTCTAGTATCAAATTGAGTAATTGGGATTCTGAAATTTCAGTTCATAAACTGAACTTTCTGTTTTGGCTATTTTGGGGATGGTTCTGATTGTTTTTAGGTTCTTGAGTCTTCTTGAGATTTGTAGAACTTCGAGTCGCAGTCGTGTGGACACTTGAATCACCCCGAGATGAGTTCGTATGAGGAAGTTATGTCCAAAATACTAGTAGACTGTCATAAAGATCGACAATGAGGTTCCGTTTTGTGCTGTCCGAATTTGTGTTGCTATTTTTGAAATAGTTAGAGTCGTTTTGGGGTTTTGGTGTCTTCATGAGATTTGTAGAGCTTCGAGTCGCGATCACATGGGCACTTAAATCGCTCCAAAATGAGTTTATATGAGAGAGATATGTTCAAAATAGTGAAATACTAGCAGGCTGTCTTAAAAATCCATAACGAACCTTATGTTTTGGCTATTTTGGGATTGTTTTAATTGTTTCTGGGTTTTAGTGTCTGAATAAGAATAGTAGAGCTCTGAGTAATGGTCGCGTAGCCACTTAAATCGTCTCATTTGGTTTCCGTATGAGTGAGTTATGCCTGTTTTAGTAAGAGGTGTCCTAAAACCATTACGGGATTCCTAACTTGGGATCAACAGATATGGAAATTAATTGGATAATTAAATATTTTTGGATGAAGTATTTGATTCTGTTGAGACTTGTTGATTGTAGGAAGAACAATGACCTTTGTGTTTAATCAAATACATTCTAATAGATTAAGGGTCTTGGTGTAACCTTAAATCCTTGTGAATCTTGATATGTAAGTATGAGATGGATGGACATTGAATTTACGAAATTGGTGGAACATGGTTGTTTATAAGAAAGTATTGGGTAATTGATATTCTTGAATCGACTGTAAGATTTTAAAGGTTAGAATGCTAGCATAACTCTTGGTTAAGCTGCGGTCTTAGGAGGAGATGTAATAAGTTATATGTTAGTGTAGTAGTATCGAATGCTCTCTAGTGATGTTGTGGTCTTGTTATGCTCCAGGAGAAGATATCATCGAAGAACCCTTCTAGTTGATAGCTGGATTCGTTACCTTGAAGCGACATCGTTGGTGAGTAGTAACAGTCCCTTAAAAAGGGGTCTAGCCAGGCTACCATTTGTAAAATGTTTATTTAAAGTTTGTGAAATTTATATGAATGTGATAAATGTTTATGAATGATTATGCTGAGATTGATATGGTCAATGGATCGGGCTTGCGAGCTGGTCATTGACGGAGTTGAGGAACATGGTTCCCTGCTCCCTGTTTTTGAAGCGAATTGTCATTGAGATATTGACTAGCTTCACCCGAGAGCGACATAGCCTTAGAGCTATGGGGCATAGGGGTGTCAAACAGGTTGGGTTGGTTCATTTTCAGGTTCGGGTCATATATAAATGGGTCAATAGACCCTTGACCTGAACCTGACCCATTTAATTAAATGGGTCAAAAATTGAAACCTCGACCTGATCTGTGGCAGGTCGGGTCAACCTGCTAATGACCCATTTAACCTGCTTTTTTTTTTCAGGTCATTAAACTCATATATTTCAGGTCATTTGACCCATTTGACCCAAATATTCTATTCACATTTTTACTCAAATCAGACTCATTGTGTAATGATATCTTCATGGATCATCACTTAACCCAATTTCAGATTCATCATCAATTGATTTAACAACATCATCAATTGATTCATCATCAGATTCATCATCAATTTAACAACATCAATTGACATGATTACTCCCAAGAATAACAAAATGGAAATACAAAAGCAAACTCCAAAGGAAAATACACAAAGAACTCAATATACATAGCAGTAACAGGATTTGGTAGAATGGAACACAAACAAAATCGAAAAAATCGAGCATTAAGAACAATGAAAATAGCAGTATCAGGACTAACAGCAATGAACATTAAAATCAGAAAAAAATCGAACAAAAAAAAATCAGAAAAATCGAACAATAAAAATAAAAGAATGAGAACAGAGAAGAGGAAGGCCTGAAGGTCGAAGACTCAAAACACTCGAAGACGAAGTGGAAGGCGCACAGAGAAGAGGAATGAGGAAGGCGCACAGAGAACTGAGAGAAGAGGAATGAAGAAGGCGCACAGAGAACTGAGAGAAGAGGAATGAGGAAGGCGCACAGAGAACTGAGAGACGAGGAATGAGGAAGGCGCACACTCGCACAGAGAACTGAGAGAAGAGGAATGAGGAAGGCGCTGGAATAGGGATGGCAATGGGTATTGGACCCGACCCGGATCCGTGGATCCGTATCCGTTTTCACGGATCTGGGTCCTAAAAAATTGGACCCGTCGGATCCGGATCTGTTTAAATTTCACGGGTCCGGATCCGGATCTGAGAAAAATACCCAGACCCGGACCCGCGGATCTGGAGGACCCGTTTTTTTTTTTTTTTTTTTTTTTTATTATATATATATATATATATATATATATATATATATATATATATATATATATATATATATGTATATATATATATATATATATGTATATATATATATATGTATATATATATATATATGTATATATATATATATATATATATATATATATATATATATATGTATATATATATATATATATATATATATATGTATATATATATCTATATATATATATATATATAGATATTAAAATGTATAATAATTATACCTCAAAGCTCAAACCCTCAGTTTCCCTCCCTTCCCTCACTACTCACTGCCTCACCATATTCCGTATCAGATTCATGCTTCTATACTATATACAATCAACTCAATATTTTTTTTATATATTCCACAATCCTTAGACCAGTAAACAAGCACCCAATGCAAAGATACTCATATTTTTCTTCATTTCCAACTTTCTTTATTTATGCCCAACTTAAACTAATCAAGACTCAAAATTCCAATACTACTACAGTACTACGATGACTAAGAATTTTGAATGATTGACTTTTATTAATTATTTTGAATGTGTTTGTTGGATATTTTGAAGATAATTTTAAGTTGTATAATGTTTTTTAGGGTGATTCATTGTGAAATTATATATATTATTAACATTAGTCTATAAATATCGCTTTATTGCAATTTCAACACATTTAAAAAAAAAAAAAAAAAAATCAAAACTGGACCCGTTTAGGACCCGGATCCGATACTGGATCCGCAGTATCCGCGGATCCGGATTTGGGTCTTGCAAAATTGGACCCGCGGATCCGGGTCCGGATCTGGATCCTGTTCTTGAAAACGGATCTGGATCCGGGTCCACCTGGACCCGGTCCAGATCCGACCCGTTGCCATCCCTAGCTGGAATGAATGAGGAACTGAGGAAGGCGAAGCAAAACCACGAAATAATTTTAGGGTTTATGATTTTGAATGGAACAGAGCGAAAAGGAATGGGTTAATATCGCAGGCCCAACTCCCAAGTGGGTTAATATGGGTCGACCTGACCTGAATGACCTATTTAATAAATGGGTTAAACAGGTTTTTTTCGGGTTTAAATATTCAACCTGAACCTAACCCATTTAATAAACAGATCAGGTCGGTTGACCCATTTAATTAATTGGGTCAAAAATCTAAACCCAAACCTGCTAATTTCGGGTCGGTTTCAGATCAGGTTGGCAGGTTGGGTCAGCTTTTGCCAGCCCTAATTGGGCACCTCTCAAACTAGACTCCCTGTGCGCACATAGATCTAGGGAACTGATGTTGCTTTTAAACCCATGATATGAATTACTGTGTTTTGTTGTTTTGGATTGTTACTTCTCACTCAGTTTAATCTGATCCTCTGTTGTTTACATCTTTTAGTCTCACTCAGTTTTGGATTGTTTACATGCTTTTAAACCCATGATATGTATATTGAGCTGAACACGTAGGAATTTGTAGATTTGTATTAGGATTTTGGATAAATGTATATTTGTTTTGGCTGTGCTGGTTATATCGGACTTGTAGAGAATTGTATGATTATCTTGTGTATTAGTTAGATGTTGGTTTTGGGATTTAGCTGAGTTAGTCACGTTGAAGAGCTTGTGACCCCTTTGCTTGAGTTTTGGAAGTGTGATTTCAGTTTCTTGGAAAACGAACATAGTGATGACCCTGTTTACCCAGTCAACGGTAAGTCGGGTTGTTACAGTTGGTATCAGAGCCAAACCGCGACCGTGGCTAATCCTTAGGGTTAGTTCATCTAGCGGGTATACAATCTTGGGAGTAAGGAACAACGTGACGTGAGGATTTAGATGTTTAATATAAGAGATAGGAACAGAAGTGAATATGATTGTGTTATTAACCTAGGTGTTTGAGTTAGTCTTGTTTTCTTAGAAATGTAGGATGTGAGGTGTGACGATTACGGGGTAAAACGGGAAGACGCTCTTAACGATTGATCGTGACGGCAAGAAGATTCAGTTCGACGATGCAACGTTTGAATTTGTTTTTTGATGATGCCAATGTCTTGTTGCTTATCATAGTTCCTTGTCAATTATCGTTTTAGTAGCTAGAATAGTATGTCCTAAGATTGCAAATCGTTTCATCTTGTTGCTAGCCCTTTTCTACCAGCTTTTGTTTGTCGATCCATGAGTATGATTATAGTTTAGTGCACGAAAGCAAGGTTATATAGTTTTGTAAACTCGATAGTGTTCGGTTGTAAGAGAGTTGAACATTGAGAATGTCTGTGACATTGTAGGAGAGTTAGTGAAGACAAAGTACTTGAAGCCATCGAGATAGAAAAGTCTATGATAAGAGCATATGATAATTTTCAAAGCCTAGTGATTGAGTTGCATACGGTGCTCATATGTTGGTGTAAACGATGATTTTTTTTAATGTTGTTAGACCATGTCATATATTATAGTTTGTTTGGATATTGGAGCTTATAGATTTATTAGAGTTATTGGAAAATTGTGTGATTATCATTTAGAATGAACAAAGTTTCTTTTGCTGGTTGGAAGAGTAAATATGACATAAGGATGGGATGTCATTCGTTAACTTGAGGTTTTGTTAAGTATAATTGATTATATTAGTTGCAACCGCATATGTATGGATCTCAACGTAAGTTACTTTAGAGTAGCTAGAGTTGTAAATTTTGGTTAACGAATAAGGAAATACATTGCAAATATGAAAGTTTATGTTCAAAACCCTGGGTTAAGATAAATAAAGTATGTTGGATTCTCATATAATGGATAAAAGTAGAACTAGTCCCAAGGCTTGGCGTTTTATTGTTCATCATTGAGGAATATGTTTACCACTTTAGGTAAGTTAGGATTAGAAGTGTCTTATGAAAGTTTAGATGCAATAAAGTTTGGAATTTGACAACTATTATTTGTTTGCGGCAAATCTTGTTGAGAAACAAAATTGGAACTAAGTCAGCATGAAAGCGAGACCTTTGCTGGAGGAAAAATTTGCATATGTCTTAGAGAATTAATGGACTTAAGAGGTATTTGTAGTGCTTTGAGATGCTATATTTTGAGGTAGATAGGTAGGAGGATTTTTCATCTAAAAATCTAAGGTATATTCGTTATCTTGGGATTGTCATACTAAATGTTTATGTTGGAGTCAAAAATATGAAATAGGAATTTTGAATGTAGTTATATATTGAAGTGTAGGTAAATAACAAATTTATGATTTCAGGAGTAAGATGGTTATCATTCGATAAGGACAAATAAGCTTTAGGTTGCATGATGTTCTTATTAAAAGTTGTGTACATTAGTTGACTATGGTGGCATAGCAATTTTATGTATAGTGAGTAGTAGCTTATCGACTTGCATAACCAGCGTCTTGTAAGCGATTGCATGTCATGTTCCACGCATCTCAGCTGAGATACACTTTAGAGACAATTCACACGTTCTGCAGCCGAACAATTGACCTTGGATGACACCTTACAGTACGAGGAGACCCCCGTTCAGATCCTAGATAGGAAGGCGCATGATACACGTTGAGGTAGTATAGCGCTTGTGAAGGTACTATGGTCTAATCACGTTACCGAAGAAGTCACGTGGGAGGCAGTAGATGCCATGAGACGCGATTATCCCTGGTTGTTTGCTTAAGCATTTCTATGTTTATTGCTTTATAGCTATTGCATCTCCTTAGTTTTTGTGAGTTAAGTTCGAGGACGAATTTCATTCTAAGTTGGGGGACATAGCTTTACGATATGTATGTTAGCTAGAGATTGGAATATATGCTGGAGACTTAGTTTAACTTCGAGGAAGAAGTTTATTTCCAGTTGGGTAAAATGAAATATTCGGGAAAATTAATATTTTAAGACGAGTAAGTTTAAGAGAATTATCAGTGCGAGAATGATCCTAAATACACATGACAAAAAAAAGAGAAAGAAGTTGTTTTTAAAAGATATCAAAATTTCAACTTGAAATATTTATACTCGAGTCAAGTATTCTTGAAACTGTTTTCCAAAAGATATTATATATACTCGGATAACTGGCAAAAGGAGTTGAGGACCAAACTTATCGAGAATTGCGATGATGTTGTGCAAGAATGATTCGATGCAAAGAGTTTAAAAGAAACATTTTGGGAATATTGAAAGTTATGCGTTAATTGTGTGTTAAGATTAAAAATCTATAAAGGAATAAAGAATGTAGAAAAAGTATTTGTGACATGTTCAATTATGGGATGAGAAATTTTAATTAAGGGAAGTTTCGAAAGGAAACAAAGGTTAATACAATTAATAGTAACTTAAAGTTATGTTGTAGTAAGTTTGATTGAATGGCCTATACGTGTTGAGGATAATGTAAAAATATAATTGAGAAAGCTTTCAACGGTTTTTAATGAATGAATGATAACTTTGGGACTCTATAAAGGTTTTATTGATGGTAAAATGTGAATTAAGAAAAAAGGGATCAACTGGAAGTTTAAAGAATACTTAAATTGTGAGATGTTTGACTTTGTAAGTGAGGAAATGTTTGGTTATTAAAGGTTAAAAATAAATAAATAATAATAATTTGGGATTGTATGAAACTATTAATGGTAAAACGTGAGTATAATAGAATAATGGTTTAAGAAAAAAAAAATAAATACGAATTTGAATGTCTAAAGGTTATTGAAGTTATTTCGGATGAATTTGTTAGGGAATTTGAAGTTTTAAGCGTTAAATGAAGATTAGGGTTATAAATGTTATAATTCAAAGTAAGTTGACAATGATCGAGTTTTGAGTTATTAAAAGTTGATAGAAAAATGAATGTGGATATCTTTAATGAATATGAGATTCAATAAATGACTTAAGGTATTCATCTCAAAGTATCTCGGGAGTTATAAGAGTTTTAATTAAAAATTTAATTGTAATTGGGAAACAACAAGTAAGTTGATGATTTAATATCTCAAACTAAGGATATAAAAAGGTTGAAATGACCAAATATGTAATTAAAGGTATAAAAGATTTTGAAGTAAGGTGGTTGATTTAAAGTACATGTGAACGTTCACGTAAAGTAAATCGAGGTTGAAGTTTTAAATTTAAAGGTTTGGAGTAATTCAATTGAGGTTAGTTGTGTTACCAATATGTAATTCATCTTATATCATTGAAAATTTATAGATATAGTATGTCTTGAATCAAAGTTGGGGAGTAACTAAAGTTTATTTGGTTCTCATTTCACAAAATTCGAGTTATATGTTATGAAGGATGATCAGAAGTGTAGGTATAATTTCGGGGACGAAATTATTTAAAGTTGAGGATAATGTAATAGACTACATTTAATAAAGTTTAATTATAAGTTTATTAAGCTGATTGGGGTTATTAAGTAAGTTAATTCGAGTAATAATATTATTATTTTGATAATATTGACTCAAGTATTTGATTTGTTAACATTTTCAAGAAAGAGGTATATTTTAGTTAATGTATAAAATTCGTATAAAGAGTACTTCGATAAAAGTGTATTTTGATTATATTTTATTAATTGATTACTATCTTATCGTTATAAAAATAAATTTAAATAAAGTATTGAAAAATAAATTCCTAAATGCAATATTTATCCATACAACCAATTACGAAATTTTACTTATTTCGTAAATCGTTTATTATACCATTACAGCATGTTTTATATAAGATTGTCTTACGACGAGACGACTTTGATAGAATTTAATGGGTCAAAGCTGAAAATAAAACCAATCTTATCCCCATCTAACCGACATACCCTTACTCCCTCATACAAAACCCACGGCTCCCACTCCCTCTCTTACCCTAACTCCCTCTTCTATCTCCCTTCTTCCTCCATTCTTTCCCCTCACAGGAAAAATCTCCTACCATCAACACCAGGCCAGCCAGGCCGCAGCAGGCCATGAAGCTCAGCAGCTGCTTGCTTCCTTTTCCTCCTCCCTTTATTGTTGGTAACCACTTTTCCCTCTTTTGTTGTTTTGTTTTCAAATTTAAATGTTAGAGTTTTGTAATTGATTTGGGGTTTTTAAATCAAATTTAAGCATCAACTTGAATTTAATTAGAGTATATGAGTTTAATTAGTAATTGAGTTATTTTTAGTGTTGATTAGAATTGGTTATTTGGGTTATTTGAGTTCTAGTATCAAATTGAGTAATTGCGATTCTGAAATTTCAGTTCATAAACTGAACTTTCTGTTTTGGCTATTTTGGGGATGGTTCTGATTGTTTTTGGGTTCTTATGTCTTCTTGAGATTTGTAGAACTTTGAGTCGCGGTCGTGTGGACACTTGAATCACCCCGAGATGAGGTTCCGTTTTGTGCTGTCCGAATTTGTGTTGCTGTTTTTGAAATAGTTAGAGTCGTTTTGGGATTTTGGTGTCTTCATGAGATTTGTAGATCTTCGAGTCGCGATCACGTGGGCACTTGAATCGCTCCAAAATGAGTTTATATGAGAGAGATATGTTCAAAATAGTGAAATACTAGCAAGCTGTCTTAAAAATCCATAACGAACCTTCTGTTTTGGCTATTTTGGGATCGTTTTAATTGTTTCTGGATTTTAGTGTCTTAATAAGAATAGTAGAGCTCTGAGTAATGGTCACGTAGCCACTTAAATCGTCTCATTTGGTTTCCGTATGAGTGAGTTATGCCTGTTTTAGTAAGAGGTGTCCTAAAACCATTACGGGATTCCTAACTTGGGATCAACAGATGTGGAAATTAATTGGATAATTAAATATTTTTGGATGAAGTATTTGATTCTGTTGAGACTTGTTGATTGTAGGAAGAACAATGACCTTTGTGTTTAATCAAATACATTCTAATAGATTAAGGGTCTTGGTGTAACCTTAAATCCTTGTGAATCTCGATATGTAAGTATGAGATGGATGGACATTGAATTTACGAAATTGGTGGAACATGGTTGTTTATAAGAAAGTATTGGGTAATTGATATTCTTGAATCCACTGTAAGATTTTAAAGGTTAGAATGCTAGCATAACTCTTGGTTAAGCTGCGGTCTTAGGAGGAGATGTAATAAGTTATATGTTAGTGTCAACCCAGCTGATTTCTTTACTAAGTCTGTTCCATTTAGTAAGTTTAAACATTGCTTGGACTTACTAAATATTGATTACTATGTGATGTAGTAGGCCCTTAGGGGCAGTGTTGGGGAGCTCCTGTTGAAGGCATGTTGGCTTTAAGGTGGAGCTTGCTCGGGGCTTGTGATGCAGGTGGAGCGTTATGAGCTGTTATACTTGGTGACAAGTATGTGATAGGTCTTGATTGAAGACTTGTCGGGATAAGTCTTGGTTGAAGATTTATCGGGATGTACGGTTTATGCATGAGCTTTACATCGGGTTTTGGCTTGAGATATGTTCACTATGTGTTGATGAGGTCGTTTGCTGAATACGAGTTTTCGTCAAGGTGGAGATTGTTAATAATGGTGACTCAAACATGGCAAACACCATTGGAAGAAGATGGGTTCAGGTCAGAGGATACTCCGCGGGGCGCGGAGCATGTACAGGATGATCTCCGCGGGGCGCGGAGTTGCTTCTGGTCCAGCTTCGCGGCTCGCGTAATTTTACGCGGGTCGCGCAATTGAAGTTTATTTTCACGGGAACCGTTTTTGGGAAGGTTACCTTTATTTGTGGTCCGTTATTTGTGGTTACTTAGTCCCTAAAACCGTCTTTCAAGTAGTTTTATTATAAATACACCTCCTTGTTAGCCTAGGGTGGTATGATTCACAAATTGAAAGAGAGATCACAAGAGAGCCATCGTAATTTGTGAGCGTGATTGTAATTCATCTTGTATTCTTTGCGATCACAGTGAAATTGTTTGTTCTCGGTACCGGTGGACGTAGCTATCACGTTGATAGTGAACCACGTTAATTTCTTGTGTCATTTTCTTGTTGTTTGCATTGAATTTCTTGTTGTTTCATTGTTGTACATCGACTTTGCTTCCGCTGTCGCACAACAAAAGACAACACCTTTAACTACATTCATAATAAGATTCATTAGAAAAAATAATACACAAGCAACACAAAACTCATAAACTTTATAGAATTTCAATTAGAAACTAGAAAAATTAATTAGGGTGGAAGAAAATAACTTACAATGGTGAAGCTACTAAAGGGAGTGAAAGACAAGTGGTTGATATGGTAGCGGTGACCCAAGGACCATGTGGGATGGTGGAGGAAGCACCGAGTGCGGCTGCTCCTGATGGCGGCACAGAGCAGCCCGGCTGCAGATGGGAGGAGAACACGCAGCCTGTTGCTGTTATGAGGAGGCAATACAGGCTGCTGCTACTCGTGGCTGCTCGTGGGGTGGCTGGTGCTGCTCGTGGAGGCGCCAAAACAGTGGGCTACAGTTGTGGAGGCGCAAAAACAGTAAGGGAGAATGGAAGAAAGGGTAAACGTGATATTTGTGAAGTGAGGGCAATGAGCGGTCTCAACTTAAAAACCCTAACTACTAAGGCCCAACTAAGAAAACCTTTTTTTTTTTTTTTTGTGCTTACAATTTTCATGCAAGTATTATTTTAATTTGAATCTCTTTATTTTAGTATTTACAAATCTATTTCTATTTTAAATACGTCAGCCTTTTAAAGTTTATATATACAAGTAACCGATTAAACTAATTTGATATAATTTAATATTTAATATAATTATAAAATCACCATGAATTTCTATAGTATTAAATAACGATGTCATATACAAAATTTCACGGAATGTTACAAAGACTATTATCCAGCTAATACATCCCATGTAGAGAAGGATAAACACAACTAATATTACTGACTAACAATCCTTAACACCCCCTCAAGCTTGGGGGAATTCTCGAACGCCAAGCTTGGATAGGAGAAGATGAAACTGATTAGACGGGAGGATTTTAGTTAGCCCATCAGCCAATTGGAAGGAAGAAGGAAGATAAATCAATTGGATAAGCCCTTCTAGGACTTTGTCACCTGTAAAGTGACAATCTACCTCAATGTGTTTGGTTCGCTCGTAAAGAACTAGATTACGAGCTATATGAATCACTGATAGGTTGTCCAAATAGAGGGTAACTGGATGCAACTTAGAAATATCTAACTCCTCTAAAATGCACACGAGCCAAGTGATTTTAGCTGAAGCTGTTGCTAGAGCCCTATATTCAACTTCCAATGAAGAACGAGAAACTGTGGCCTGCTTCTTAGATTTCCAACTAATTAGGAACCTCCCAATAGAAGAAAATAACCGGTAATAAACCGTCTTATATAGGACATGATGCCCAATCGGAGTCGCAGAAGACTTGTAAAGATAGCTTGTCTTGTCGTGGAATGAACATAGTCTAAGGTATGGACTAGAGCATCATAATGCGATGTGGATGGATTCTGCATGTGCTAACTTCGAGATTGAACTGTATACGAGAGATTGAGCCTAGTATTAGTCAGAAAGTTGAGTTTGCCCACCAAAATGCGATACTGGGTAGGATCATAGAACGGATTGGTAGAGTCAAAAATGAGCTTAATGCCTAAGGAGAGAGGAATAGCCACATGCTTGAAAACAGTAATCTCACTATCACGAAGTAATTCATTGGTAAACTTTCTTTGATGAAGAATAATGCCTTCCTTGAGGTGTTTGACTTCTAGGCCAAGAAAGAAATTAATAACACCAAGGTCTTTGATGCTAAAAACTTTATGTAAGTGGTCTTTAAGAATCAGTATTTGAGTCACACTTGCACCTGTGATGATGATCATCAACATAAACTGCCACTATTTTCAATGAATCATCTTTATTTCTAATTAATGAAGAGCGAACATTCGTTTTGAGACTGTTGAAAACCTTGGTGTACAAGCTCATTCACAAGGCGAGTAAACCATTCTCTTGATGCTTGCTTAAGACCATAAATTGATTTCTTAAGCTTGCAAACCTTTGTTGAGGAACCATCAAGCCCTTTTGGAAGCTTCATGTAGACTTCTTCAACAAGATCCCCATGCAAGAAAGCATTATTGATACTCATACCGGGAGGGATGGTCTCTTCTTCATTAGTACATGCAATTGCAGTAGCTTTTCTTCCCTTGTTTTGATTTGGGTAACCAAGCAATTTAAAACATTTATTGATGGTATGGCTACTATTTTTGCAGTGATCACAAAATAATGTGTATGTGTTACCATTATGCTGAAATTTGTTTTGTCTTGAATGTCCCTTCGAGGAATGTAGATCAGTGGCATTAGTGACATCCCTTTCTTGGTTTGATCTTTTATTCGAAAAAAATGCAGTAGGTTCAGTATAATGATGCTTGCGTAGTTGTTTGTGTGTTTCTTCCTGCTGCAAGATACAGTACATTGAGAAATCCTTTGTAATACCGGCATCATGAGAATATTGACCTAATATGTTCAAATCTCTCATCTATCGTCATTAAAAAATGCAAGATTTGTTGATCGGTTTTAACACTTCTTTATTAATTTCACAGTTAAGGCAGCAAATACAAATATGAATGTTTATCAAATTATCCATCTCATCCCATATAGTTTTCACTTGTGTAGAAAAACTCTGCAATAATCATGCCTTTCGTATGTTCAATGCTAAATAATTTCTCTTGAAAACTATAAAGGTGTATTGAAGAAGGTAAACCATATCGTTCTTCAAGTTGTTTCCAAATCTCTTGAGCTAACTTATGATAGAACACACTTTGGAAAATGGAGTCATCTAAAGAGGATAAAATCCAGCCTATCACGATGTCGTTGCAACGGTCCTATGCGTTAAGATCTTGTGGAGTTGCTAAAGTTTTAGGGAAAGACCCATCTTCAAAAGCCATTTTATTCTTGGCACTTAAGGCAAGAGTCATGGATCTCTTCCACTTACCATAGTTTGTTGCATTGAAGATGGTGGGAACAAGCCTAAGCTTGGTCAGAAGGATGGAGATAATAGGTGCTAGTTGGGTTTTTTGTAGCTTCGGTATAGGAATTGCCATTGTGTGATAAACTAGTGTTGTTTGTCATCACTAAAAAAAAAAAGCAAGAAACCGAAGAAAGAAGATGGAAAAAATATAGAAAAAGGGGCTTGCAAAATATAGAAAATCAGGAAGGTTCTTGAAAAAGAAAGAAGAAACGAGTATGATGGAAAATGGAAAATAAAAGGTGTGGGTAGAATACCTTTGAAGCTGCAACTTCTGAGCCATACGGAGATACAAAAAAGAGAAGGGTAATGAAAAACCCTGATATTTGATACCATGTAAAATATTACAAAGTGATAAAAGGTGTATAAAGTACAACCAAGAAAAAAGAGAGAAAGCAATTGGAGATGAAAGTGATAAAAGTGGTATTTGTATCTTAATACTCTTAATCAATGTCTTGAATAAAGCCAAGAACCAACATATATACAAGCAAGGCAAACAAACCCAAGAAAGAAAAAAAAAAAAAAAAAAAAGAAAAATAAAGAACGACTATTATCCAGCTAACGACTATTATCCAGCTAATACATCCAATGTAAAGAAGGACAAACACAACTAATATTACTGACTAACAATCCTTAACATAAATTATTATACATAACTCAAGAGAGTAGAGTAAGAGTGAAATTTTGATGCCTATTTGTTGGAGTCTAAATGTCTATGGTCTTAAGTGTACAGAAGGTGGGACATAGGGATGGTAAAATGGACAGACGAATGTATATGTTCTCCCCCATATTCATACCCACCACATACTCACCACCCATGGGGTAAACTTTTCACACCCACGTGATATCAGTGCCTTGTTCCTCAACTAGAAATGTAGTGAATCTCGACAAAAGCTGAAAACATGAATTGAAAAGTTGATAAAATTAATAAAGCAAGTCAATAGTCTTCTTTGACCAAAATATTCCAGTATTTTTTTTGGTTGAATCGTTTTTCAGGCTATGGATCAAAATGTCCGATTTATGACTCACCAATTTCAAATCATATTTTGGCTCAATTTCAAATTGGATAAAAAATTGACATGTCTAATTAAAAAGCATACTATATTGGCCTGTCTCGTGTCAATCAAATGGAGTCATAACTAAAATTAAACCAGAAAGTAACAAAGAGTTTCCATATGGTTACAAGTTAATAACTCCACGAACAAGACCGTTAAAAGCTGATAATTATAGAAACAGGATGATCTTCAAAGAGTTATCTCCTGAATAAACCTGAACTTTGAAGAGTTCTGCAGTACTCTGCAATAATAGAAGAATTCTTTACCAATTCCCATATCTTGGCAGTGTTTTTCAGCCAATCTCGTTCAGACACAGTTCTTGAGAACGAGGGTCGAGCCATAGACAAAATGTGATCCCTAATTCTCCACATCATTGAATCATAGCTTTCGTAGCAAAATTCGAGAGAGTTATCTTTTTTTCTAGGCACCATAAATAAATCAAGGAGTTTTGAGTCCACACTGGTATCCTCAGCATCACAAGACTTTGGAAAAGAAACATGATCATTCTTGACTGGTCTCGTGAACGAAGATGAATGAAAATATTGCGCAAGAACCTTCTTCATTTGCTCACAATTATGAGGTGAGAGATCATCATTTCGCAACCTACATTATTAGATAATTTTATGAAAAATGCATCAACAACATTTCATTGCTTGGCTCCCACCTAAGGTGGGGTTAGGACTTTGGAGGGGTCGGATTTACACAGCCTTACCCTTGTTATACACTTGTTAGTGATAATAAAGAGATCATTTCCGATTGACCCTTGGTAAACATTATCTGAAACTTCATATTAATAAAAAGTGTACATAATATAATGAGTCATTTTAATATAGTCCATTATAATCCAAAACCAAAGAAATATAACAAACGCATGATAGACCAAAATACTAAAATATGTTGGGTTTCTCTTCTACTGTTTAATACACTTAGGGGGTGTTTGGTATGAGTTTTTTTAAGTCTATGTAAGAGATTCACTTAACCATTACATTAGTTGTTGTTTGGTATGAGATTGGGTTAACTCAATCCATTACCAATGGGTAATGAATACCTTACTTTGTTTCCAATGGATTGTGACTGGTAACCATTTCCTTTTCTTCTCCTCTATAATAGTGCGTCTTTGTAAACAAGAGCTTCAAATTATCATCTTCCTCCTCTCATGCTCTTCAACGGTGGTTTATCTGGTGGTGGGATGATTGTTATATTGGTTTTTGAGAAAATGATGTAGATGATGCGTATATGCCCTCTTTTTATCTCATTCCCTTACCTCTCTTTATACTAAACAATATTTAATAATAACACTTGACAATACCCTTACTCCTTTTATCAAATTCCCTTTCCATTACATTTGCGTATCTAATACCACACACCCTCTAAATTGACATTATCAAAACAACAAAAAGCTCTCTTAGCTAAGAAAAAGAATAAACTTTGGACTTCCCAGTTTATGAAATAATTCTCATCATTCGCTTACAACAATTTTCCAATGATCTCACATGTTGATTTGTTTTGGTTCAGCTGATCCCATACTTTTATAATTTAATGTTTAGGCATTGTAGTGATTCTCTTAGACCCTCCTTCCACCTTTTATAATCATGTCATAAAATAAAATTTCATATAATCATCCTACTTAAGTACAAATAAATAAGAAAACCTACTTGGTATGTATGAAAACAGGTGTTGCTATGTATTCTTCTCCACCTTCTTGAAGTTTGTCCTTGTTATTCTTATCCGAGCCCAAGCTTGAGCTTTGCAGGTGTGAAGTTACTGAGGAAGGATCAGGTAAGCCATGTTTCAATAAGTCCACCTGGAAAACACAAGGACAAAACTCTTGAAACATGACAATAATCTCCAACTTGCTAAAACCAAAGAATACTCTAACAAATCACTCTTAACTCAGCAGGAAAAAGAGTAAAGAGCGTCTTAAGCTGATACTGTTTTTACAAAGCTAGAAGCCGTATAGTTGAACACACAGATATTGTAGAAGCAGCTCAACTTGTACTTGCTATTAGGAAGACATACATCAGCCTAGTGCCTAAAGGCTTAAAAAAAGCTATGAAGACGCATGGAAGCAATAAGTATCTAATAATTAAAGCAGTTAACTGCAGGATCACCATTACTACAGGTGAGACTACTGTTTAGTAATAAAATAAGTATAGGAAAATACCGTTGACATTAAGCGCCACATGTTAGCTTCATGAACTCCTTCCGATACCACCAGCAAAACATGACAAACAGATGCAAGGAGGACACCAAACTAGAGAGATTCCTTGCAGCAACAGAAAGATTAAGTTTCGAATCACTTCTCCTTTCTAAATGCAACCAGTAGCTGGACATCTTAGTTAATTACATTTAGAAGACAAAATATGGTTTCATTGGTGCTAACCTGAATACTTAAAAGCTCATAAGCCAACTCAGATGACAAAGTTTCACCACCTAAAACAGGGACTGTAGACAAACCATCAGGTCTTGTCA
>NC_080047.1:31386485-31481485 GCF_026212465.1 Amaranthus tricolor
CTAGAACTTGACCATATATATATACATATACATATATATATATACATATACATATATATATATACATATATGTATATATATATATACATATATGTATATATATATATATATATGTATATATATATATATATATATATATATATATTAGGTGAAAACCACTAAAATGGTGAAAGCTGAAAACCAGACTGAGACATACATATTGTGGCAAAAGATGTACAAACTGTATAATAGGGTATACATATTTTTGTTAAGGAAAAAGTTCATATTATTTACAAAAATGCCATCTGAATATGTACACCTTTAAAGAATGCATGTACACCTTGTAGCAAATGTCCAATTATTTACAAAATAGCCACCAGAATATGTACACCATTTAGGCTCTTATGTACACTTGTTTTTAGTTTTAAAACTAGAAATATATATATATATATATATATATATATATATATATATATATATATATATATATATATATATATATATATATTTCCAGTTTTAAGCATTTTAGTTGTTTTCACATGATTTTGCTATATATAGACGCTTCCGGTTTATAGTAACAGCCATCCCCACCCTAGCCCCCTCCCATCCTTTCTCTTAATTGAGGAATCCGGTTCTAGACAAAATAATTATTTGATTTATCTTGGTTTTATACTTTTCCAAACTTAGTTTGAAGGTCATGATTCTCCAATAAAGTACTAATTAGGAATAAAACATACCTGGGTGTCAACTAGTATTAAACGCTCTGCAGAAATTCGAGGTTCAATACCAATAGTACAATGCCTGGCATTTGCTCGAGTTTCTTCAGACTGGATTGCAAAAGGAGGTAGCATTCCTACAAAGGTATCGCTTATTATATCGATAACACATTAACAACATGGCTCAAAAATATATTTCAATAACAAAACTAATAACAAAATTAATAGCACTAAAGCTGCAATAATGTTGATGAGAGTACAGATCACATTGAAAAATAACCTGATTTATTAAGTCTCGATTCTCGTGTTGTGTCAATTTAAGTCAGTGTAAATCTAGTTTTAGTAGTAGTAAATAATCTGCTGTAATCAGCTCTAGTACAAATTTTTTGTTTATTCTGTTGCTCATAATGTCCTAGAATATTTTTGATAGGTCATATGAAACTTGCTAGGTTTGCACATTAGGTACAAAGCAAGAGTATTTTTGATAGGTCATTTCAGCTCAATTGAAGGCAGTTATTATATTGTGACTTGTAAAGCTCCAAGGCTATATACACCTTGCTCGGGCAATAGAAAAGAAAGACACAAATTCAAAGGAATAGAAAACTTTCACCATTTTTGGTGAGCTTGAGCAAAAACTCTTCATGTTAATTGTTATCAGAACCAAGTTCATGTTGACTCAAATTTAAGATGAAATATTGATATTTATTATCCTGCATTCTGCTGCGTTCAAAATCTCTCCTTCTTGCATCAATTTTTTTCTTGCTTTACTCAAAGATTGAGCCTTTATTAAGTAGACCTTTTGTTTCTTGTTTAAACCAATCTTTCCTGCTACTCTAGACCTATATTTAATAAAAAAAAAAAACCCGCCAATTGTTAGTGTAAATGCTTAGAGGAGTGAGCTTGGCTGATATTCAAAATCCACTACTGGAGATGGCAGATCTTAGTAGTGGTAGACAAGTTGACTGGACCTGCAAAATATACGGAGTGCAAGAGATCCTTGGAGATTTGTTACATGATTGATAGCAAGGGATGCTGAAGATGCCAATAAAGATTAGTTGGACATGTCCAATAACATAGGAAATACTTTTATCTCAGGATCAGTGGATGATAAAATACAAGAATCTTATTATTCTTGTACTGTGCTGAGGAAATAAGGAAGATTCTGGAATTGGTATGAGTATGAACTATGAACTACATTAAAAGGGAAGCCATGAATCTGACTATTTACTAATAACAAACGCCTTTGAAAAGAAATAGATGGTCTGAATATGTTACCGCCAATCACTAAGATAGATGATACATCATATATTCATACAATTTTACATTCATTTTATGTTGCATTGTGAGGTTATTCCATGAGATTTATTGCATTTTCCACTAGATTTTAAGCCTGTCTTGGGAGTTTGGAGTTCCCACTTGCTTTCCAAGTAATTGAGTTGAAAAGTAACGAAAGTTGAGCTAGTTAGAACCATGGAAGAGCTATGGTTGAAGTTAGAGTGATAGACCACAAAGAGAAGAGAAAATACACAAATCAAACTTTAGACTTGAGCGTGGGTATCCACATAACCAGTTGGGTATTGTCCTAAAATTAGTCAACAGTTTTCAAAGAAGTGATTTTTCACCAAACACAGGAGAGTAACCATAGAGTTGGCTGGGTATTCCATGTAGAAGAAAAAATAAAAAAATAAGGGCAGCACCCGAGCTGGTATTCATGGACCCGAGCACTATTCACCCAAGACTTAGCGAAGCCAAGACGTGCACCTAGACACTGCCTGAGTATTCATGGACCAAAAGAAGCCAATAAACAGACTAAAGAGCTTAGGTTGATGCGGCCATTCGAGTCCATTACACTATCTTTTGCCCAAATCTTGTTATTAGTATAAATGCAATACTTAAGAGTTTCTTTAACCCAAGTTTAAATTTGGTATCCAACTTTTAAAACTTTATCAAAGTACTTTCTTTTACCTTAATTTTTTTGGATTTGATGCTTTATTCATCTTCAACTATGCCTTCTTTTAATTTATGCGTGTTCGTCATAAAATATTAGTGTGCTAAGGGGTGAATTCATGCTGAAATAGTGTAGATATGTTACTGAAAAATATTGTTTTGAAGTACTTTATGATTATTGATTCAGTACATACAAGTAGAAATGCATGTTAGGTTATAATAAATGGCTTGAATTATTGTTTAATTATGATAAAAAATCTCATGGTTGACTTATGCATGGATTCATTGTTTAAATGAGAATATAAATCCAACCGATAATTATATTCCTAGCCCATTTTTGCTCATTTTTTGAATATTGATATAGTGACAAATGCATGGAGGGTCCCTTGATGACCCTAGATCTAGCATCCTTGATTTTCTTGCGTGATTCACTACTGTCTTCCGTTTTAGTTTATGAAAACATCAAAAATTCATTTCTTAGTTCGAAAAATCTATTGAAGAGTTAATTCTCGTTCCCAAAGTTCGACCTAGACTTACCCAAAGGCTAGCTTTAGAAGGTAATCATACTTATCTTTGGCTTAGGTCCATTACAACTTGACCGAAGTCAAGAGATTGAAGCAATTTCCAATTCTCAAAATCATCATCATAAACTAGGAAGAGTTACACCACTTTAATTTTTACTATGATACAATAACCTGGTCATGTCTTACTCTAGCAGTAATTCTCTGTCTATCATGCTATCAGGAACCAAGTATAGATGCGAGCTTTTGAGATTAAAAAAAGAAAGAAGATGAGGAAGAAAAGGAAAAAAAAAGGATTTTGAAAAAGAGAAATAAATTCATGAAAACTACAATAGTATCTTAAATGTTGAAGAAACAACTGATGCGGCTCCACTATACAAGGTTTTGTATGATGAACAACTCTAAATTTGTGTATTGCATATTAGCTCGTACTTCCTCCATTCCACTATATTTGCTACATTTGACTTTTTACGTTATCCAATGTGTTATTTTGATATTTTATATATTAAATTATACATAATTAAAAATTATAAAGTTAATATTATGAAAGTATGTGATTAGACGATTTAAACAAGAACTCACTTGACTATATTTTTTCTTACACGTTAGCCGCAATATATAAAATAAGCTTGAACAATAAATAGTGACAATAAAAGTAATAGCTAGTATTTTAGAACGGATGAAGTATATAGAGAGCTTAATTACATCATAAAAAAGATAAAAAGATCTAAGAAAACCAAGGGTGCAACTGTTGTATGATGGACAAAAAGACTCTAACTAGCTCCCTAAATTAATTGCAATTACTCCAAACTGAACAACCCCGAATTGATCATACCAACTAATTACGAGACTCTTCAGTTTTATTTCCTCATTACATCTCATTTAACTCAAATAAAAATAAAGCTTATAAACCAAGCAGCCCCATGCACATGTTTTGTAGCATTCAATGCTCAATCCAAGTTATACATGTTACAAATTTAGCTTATGAACAAATGGACTAAATTACAACACTTCAAGAACTAATGAAATAGGTTGATAAGACATACTTGATCTTGGATCACCATCACTTTAAATTCTTTGCTCCATAAAAATCAAAAGATTAATGGGCTTAGTTTTTATAGTGAGGATGGGTTAAAAGAAATATTTTTTTTATTGTTGGGCAACTAATACTATGCCACATGATATTAATGTATGGTTGGTGGATTCGAAAAGAGTGATGTTAAATCACCAAGTTGGGTTTGAAAAGAGATGTTTTCGTATAGGTTTTTAAAATTGATGTTTGGCACGTTCAAATTGAATGGTCTTCTAGTTCAAACAAAAGAAAAATTCTAACCTTTGTGAGTTTGAAAAAAATGACATTCTCATTCAATTTTTAAAAATAGATGCTTGGCCAGTTCAAAAAGAATGGCTTGTCCATTTAATCAAAAGAAAAACTATGAACTTCGTGAGTTCGAAAAAAATGAACTTCTCATTCAAATTAAAAAAAAATGATGTATGGCGAGTTTGAAAAAAAGGTCGCGCTTGTTCAACAAAAGAAAATTGAAAAATATAACCTTAGCGAGTTCGAAAAAAGTGGAGTACGCACACAAGGCCAAACATTTTGCAAAGGATATGCTATTTGAAGCGGTTAGAGTCAAAGCATTTAAAGAAACTTTACACAAGTTGGCTTTGGACATCACCAAAATACAACACAATTTTCTAGTCTTGTAGGACAATGTTACTCAAACCTCAAACTCCACCCACTTCATAGCTTAGTTTTAGAAAGCGCACCTCTAATAGAAATTCTAGAAAAATCGTCTCTCTTAGTCATGGCTCTACGAGAAATGAGAGTTGTGCGCTTTTGTGTTCTTTTTGCAGCTAGCTCTTTTTTTAGCTTTTTCTATTTTTGATGACTTTCCGGAAAAATTGTTTTTAATAATTTAGCGTACTACAATTAGAAAAAATTCATTGTCTTATTCGATGAGTCAAAAAGATAAGAGAAAGAAATTCTCCAGGTTACGAAGAGAGATAACGAATAAAAGACTAAAGGTAAGCGCACCACCACTAGGTAACTCCCCTTTTGTTTTTTTTTTCTATTTCTCACTTCTATGTTCTTTCTTGTGGATATTCTTTTCTTTTCTTTTTTATAATATTCATCCCTTTTTCTTTTCTTTTCTCCAAATTTCGGCATATTTTTTCTTTTTGTTTTACTTTTCTTTGATTTTATGTGTTTTTCTTTCCACTGAAATTTTCTTTTAATTTTCTTCTTCATTTCATCTTTTAATTTCCACTTCCATCAATATTTGTGTCTTCCTTTTTCTTAGTTTTTATTTAATAACAATTAGAATGACAACACTTAAACATGATGCCTTAAAATGTGGGTTTACGTACCCTCTTGTACCGTTTGGACTATAATAATGGCATGGTCCAAGATAACAAATGTTTGAGATCTTATATGCAAAAACAATATGAATCTCATATTGTTTTAAGTATCAAATATGCTTTATAATTGTTATATAAGCTTTTCAGAAAAATGTGTGCCTAATCAACTAAAAAAAAGCTTGCACTTTTAGCTTGTGCCTTCCGCTTAGGCTTTAACACCCTTCTACGTTTTAGCGCACCTCAGCCCTTTTAAAACTAAGCTTCAAAGAGGTTATGAAAGATAGACAATGGATGAGAAATGTGAATAAAGAACTTCACGCTCTGAAAATCACATAAGAAATTTATAAACATTCCTAAAGGAAAAGTAAGTAATAGGGTGCAAATGGTTGTTTAAAACTAAGTTGGAGTGCGAAATAGAAGAAGGCTAAGCTTGTGATCCTAAGTTGTATAGAATGGGCTAGAATATTCTGAGACATGTGTCATGTGGAAAATTTGATCATTGTAAGGTCATTGCTAGTAGTGGCTAGTATATTTGTCAAATATGGATTTGTGCATGCAGAATTGGAAAATGTGCATATGACCTTGCCATCGGGATGCATATGGAATGGGGATGCAAAACATAATAAAATGGTGTATGTAGATGGTGGTTTGAGATTTTGGTTTTCAACAGTCCAAAACATAATACTCCATGTTCACGTAGAATAAATGCATATGTAGCAATAATGGTGTAAGTAGATTATCTATGTGTAGCTACTAGAAAATTTAAGTTGATCTATGAAATAAAACCCTACCTAGCCTCCAATTTTTCACGTGAAAGAGTTGAAAAGGGTACTTCCTTGGCATTGAGGTGGTAATCTAAGGTATTCATATGCAATGGACATCATCGAGGAGTATGGAATGCACAAAGCTGGGTAGATTTGTTGTTTGAATTACAATTGTTAGGAAATAATTGGGGCCTTTTGTATCTTTCATTAGTAAATTTGGCATATTATCAAATTTAATAAGCAAAAATAGTAATTTTTATAATTTGAGTGGGTCAATGACCACGTTGTTTAATACGTGGCTCCGCCACTGCCTTGAAACCAATGTGAAGCTTATACATGAATTAGACTTGTTGCCTAACGCAACTGAGTTTCAAAGATTATTACTCCCTCCTATTCACCTAAAGTGTCCCATTTGACTTTTCACCATATTTTAGGTGGTCAAATAGGACCACATGTGAAAGAGAAAGAGCATAAGTGTAAAGGTGTGAAAAGATTAAATTTAGCAAAGGTAAATTGGTAAGTTAACATACCAAAACAGAAATGAGACATTCAAGGTAACTTGACTCAATAAGAAAATGGGACACTTAGGGTGAATAGGAGGAGTAATAGATTGGTCTAGTATCATACTATCACCACCCTATACATCACACATGCGTGCACAATTTGAGCCAATGTATACACAAACGTACACGGCCAATATACAAACTACCAACCAAGAGAATCCCAAGGTAATTGTTTAAACGTCTAGGCAAAGGTTGGATTACTAGCTACCCAATCACTAGGAAATCCATGATCGGATTTTGCATTCTGTTGGATAACTCCACATTTTCATGGACATATAAGAAACAACCAGGTTTCTATATCCTCAAAGATCACTGCTTGTGAGGAGGTCACATGGCTCAAACAACTAATTGAGAACTTAGGTTTAAAGAACCTAGGCCCTGCCCATTATGAGTTGTGACAACAAAGTTGTCATATCCATAGAAAAAAGCAAGTGGAGTTGGATTGGCATTTCCTCGAAAAAAAGATCACTAGAGTAGAGGCACTATCAAACTCATCTTCATTCCAACTCTAGAAGAGCCAGCACATTTTGACCAAACCTCTATTTATAGCTCACAGGAACCGCCCTCTACCCCAGCTAGAAACTTTTCTCCATTCTCTTTAAGGTTGAGTAAAACTCTTAAGATATGTGTATCCAAAGTGTCCTTACTCATTCCTTTCAAGTATTTACAAACTTTTTCAAAACAAGATCATTAGCAATAGTAGAATCAAATAAAAAAATTCACTTAATTAAACAATGAAGGGCACATTCTCCCAACTAATTTTGCAATTCATTAAGTTCAATTCAGGTCCAAAAAGTTTTTCCCATAAATTAAATTTTTAAATGATCAATTAAGCTCTTTCAATAAGCTAGCTAAGTTGTAATAAGGGCAGCAGCATAGAGCTAATCTAAGAGAAGAAAGACAAAAAGAGATGAAAAAAATTACCAGGAGAAGTAGGATCAAACCCATAAATCTCATTCATTAAAGAAGATTTGCCAACTCCAGGAGACCCAATTACTCCAACCACAGTAAATTCAGTGTTATCTGTTAGAAACTACCCAAAAAAAACACAGCTTAAACCCAGTAATAAATGCAGCAAAATAAGCAAAATGAAGCAGTAAGCAGCAAGAATAAGAAAATCATACAGGAAGAAAACGATCAAAGTGAAAGTCCCAAGAATCTGAGAGGAGATTAAGGGATCCCACAGGAGGAAGACGAGATCGAATTGAAACTGATGATGTATCTTCTTCAACAGAGGTACCTCGGATGAATTTACCGGCGGCAGAAGGACCTCCGGAGACGAGACCAGGCTTTGCTAGTAAAATTTTAGGACCACCAGGCCCGCCGCTACTGCTCGACGCCATGTCTGTTATATTAGTAACTATTTTTTCTCGCTTACACTGCAGTATGGGAGGTGCGTTTGATGAAAATCGAAACTGGATCTTTCCCAATCTGCACTACTATTAGCCACCTGCTTATGTAGAATGAGTTTCCCATGCTTAAACTTAATCTTTGGCGTGTTTGGAATAAAACTTGGGAATAGGACTCACAGACGTTAACATGAGACTTTTAAAATGAAATTTTTAATATAAAAAAGTTTTATCTCTTGTTTATTAAGGTAGGGATTTAGAAGAAATAGATGAAAATGAAAATCTCACTAATTAGCATTTTTCCCGTAAAACTTATTTATTCTCTATTCTCAATACCTAGGGTCGTCTTAAACCTTTTGGAGGCCCTAGTCTAATAATAAAATTGGGCCTCAACAAAAAAGAAATTAAAAGAATTTATTTTAAAAACTCATTACATTATTACAATTATAAAATATACTCCACTTAATACTAACCTTCTACTTGAAAAGAGCCATTCTTCTAACACTTTTTGATGCAAACTTATCAACCAAGTATTCATAGTGGATCGTCTCCAATACATCATTTTCAATTGCTATCATCGCTAGTCCATTAAGTCTTTCTTGTACCATGGTAGATCGCAAATAAGACTTTAACAACTTCAATTTTGAAAAACTCTTATCTGCAAAAGCAACTGTCACGGGAATAATTAACAAAATTCGATATGCAATTATTGTATTAGGAAAACAATCTAAACTTTTCAAAAACTTTAATATATCAATCGGTCCCATATGCTCTCTTGGTAAGATTTCTCTTAACAAATTTAATTCCACACATAATTCATTTCCATTAATATCAGATTGCTCATTATGCTGCAATGCTTTTTCAAAATTATTATAACAAGACTTTAAATTTGCATCATCCAATGATTGTAACTTTTGAGAAGTAAACAAGAAACCAATTTTTTTTTCATAGTCTTGATATTGCTCAAATCTATTATTAAGAGAGACAATTGCTTGATTTACAAGATAAAGAAAGTAGTTGATTCTAAAGCCTTCTTCCCCCGTGAATTCAACAGATTCGGTATTCAAGTTCTCATCAAATTGTCTTTTTCTTCAAATTGTGCGCTTTTGTGAAAAAACTGGATCAATATTCATTACAATAGCAATATCCTTAGCATTTTTTAAAGCATTATAAAAAATCAGTTTCTCTATATTCTTCAAAAAAGGAAATCAATTCCTTTAATTTTTGCATAGCAACATCAATGATCATATCTTTTGATTAACCATATTAATAGCAGTTAATATTTCAAACCAAATAATTATAGCAATCAAAAACTCAAAATGACCAAGTTCATGTGTAGCCAAGGATTTTGCTTCACAACATATTTTAGAATCAAGATCATTATCTGACACATCAAGTAGAGTTTATCTAAAATCTGACATTTGAGATCTTATAGCTTTGACACTATCCACACGACTCTCCCAACGAGTAGATGACAATGATTTTGGAGTCAATCCTTTAACGTTTTCTTTTAGTATTTCCCATCTTTTAGTAGAATTAGCAAAAATTGTATATATATGTTGAATAACTCCAAAAAAATTTTTAGCTTTACCACATGAGTTAGCCATATCGCATAATGTCAAATTAAGATTATGACAACCACAAGGTGTATAAAAGGCTCTTGGATTTATGTCTAAAATTTTTTTTTGAACACCTTGATTTTTTCCTTTCATGTTTGATCCATTATCATAACCTTGTCCTCGAACATTAGATATGTTAAGACCAAGATTTAGTAACTTATTTTGTACAACATCAAAAAGTTCTTGCCCAGTTGTATTATTCACATTTAAAAATCCTAAAAAGGATTCCACAATGGATTCCAAAGAAACATCCACATACCTTATTATTAAAAACATTTGCTCTTGATGACTAACATCAGGTGTGCAATCAAGTATCACTTAAAATATACTTTGCTTGTTTAATTTTTCTAATTATTTCGTTTTTAATAGCGTGAGCAAGCAATAGTATTAACTCATTTTGGATGTTACGCCCAAGATAATGAAAGTGAATATCATCATTTGTTATACGTCTAACATGCTCTTGGACAACCAGGTCAAACTTTACTAGCATTTCAATTAAGCCCAAAAAATTGCCATTGTTGTTTTCATACAATTTCTCATGAGAACCACAGAAGGTCAAATTATGCTTAGAAAGAAATTTAACAATGGAAATGATTCTTTTTAAAACATTTTTCCAGTGATCTTTTTCTTTCTCTATTAGTTTTTAAACCGTCTTATCAATAGTTTGATTCGTTTTCAACCTTTGACGCAATTCATACCAAATGACCATATTTTTAACATGTTCCACACTTGTTTCATGTTCTTTAAGTCTCTCACAAACATGATGTCAATCACTAAAACCCACATTTGCTAAAAGGCCTCTACCAATATGTAACAACCCGAAACTAACTAGCTAATTAAACAAGATTTATTTAAACTAATGCGAAAGCTTAATACAATTATAATGGGCTATTACATTGATAATATGATCAACTACTCAACTGATTATATTATCCACTGTACATCTATCGAAGAATTTAAATATCATAGTTTACAACTTTTGAAAGATCTAAAGAATTACATTATAAGAATCATTTAAAACAACATAAAATATATAAAATCTTGTAGAAAATCCGGCAGAATTCCGTTTGTATATCAGATGAACCAAAATTTTTCCTTTAACTTAAAGTCACCCTGCAATTTCAAACCAGCATTTCAAAAAAATAACCAGCCAATGACACATGCCCCAAACATTTCAAAATCACATCACCTTGTAAGGTGGAACCTTTTTTTTTCCAATGATCTAAAATAAGTATTAAAAGAGTTTTAAATAAAAGATTTTCTTTACTTACACTCTATTATGATTGCTTGAAATTACTTTTTTGCTTATTAATCTTTACGCTTTCAATTTCCATTGATATCACCAATATCAATCTTCATGAAGACTCAAGACCTTTAAGTGATGATAATTCAAAACACATATTAAATTAAACAATAAATTAAGCAATTATATTTAATTGTTTAAGTAAGCCCAAAATCATATTCAATATTAAATGATTTATTGATACATATTTTAAGTCCAAAATTTATTAAATTTAGTTTAAATTAGAATGACTTAAGTTTATTGTATTTGGATAAGGTTGTATTTATGTTTGAATTTATATTTAAATGATTATTATAATTGGATAAGATTATATTTAAATTTGAATTAAATAAAAGGAACGTATGTTTAAGACATTGAAATATTTGAATTTTAAATTTGAGTTTTAAATTAAACGTGTGCTTAAGATAATTAAGTATTTAAATATATTACATGTTTGATGCTTAATGTTTGAATATGCTATTACACAGTTTATGTTTGAATATTTGAATAAATAAGTTGCTTTGAAATAAAGCTATACTAATTATAGGTTTTCCTATAGATAAGAAGACAATTTAAATTGATGCTAAAAATAAGAAAAAACAATTTAAATTGATGCTTAAAAATAGGAATTAAATTTGAATAAGATTTATACGTTGTATTATCAGGTTTTGCTGAAGTTTCAATATCTTGTATGAGTTCTAACGTGGCAGCACAACAATGGTTGTTACTAACAAAATACAACACATAATGACGTAATTATTTGAGCTCTCAGTGCAACGTCAGTTTGAGTTTAAGCTCAAGATCTTGAAGGCTGGCGCAGATTAACCAGATCAACGATATTAACAGATGAAGCTTTCTTGCTCTGCAAGGATATGTTGAGGCGTGACATATATAAATATAAGGCTTCATTTAAGGATTAAGATTTCAGCATTTCTTACACTTTTCTCTCTTCTTGAATTAAGATCTAATATTCTCAAAAGTGTTCAAAAAGTGTTGTAAAACTTAATTCATCTAACTCTTACATTTGTAATAGGATCTAGAGTTAAAAAGAGTTAGATCTTTCATTGATTAATACACCTAACCTCGGAATACCTTTTTAAAGTATTCAATTTGTAATCTCTTTTGTGAGATTGGGATTTGTACTTTTATTAAAGGAACTTGTAAGACGTTCTTCAAGGGGAAGAACGTGGTGAGAGAAGATAGAGAGATCTTCTAAGTTGTCTTAAAGTTCATTAATAAAAGGTGTTAAATCCTATGGGTTGGAAGAGAACCCATAGGCGGGGAGTAGGCTATTTAGAGCCGAACCTCGTTAACATATCGCTTGTTATTGTTTAAGTTCATTTTCGCACATACGTTGCAGATTTATCAATCGACTTAAAACTTTTCCAGATTACAGTTTTGAAAGGTCACCCAAGCTCTTGAGCTAACCTTTCAAATAAAAATTTTAAATGGACATACTCTCTATTCAACCCCCCTCCCCCCTCTAAAGAGTATTCGATCTCCTATTAACTTTTACTTCTCAATATCTGTCCCCTATCAAGATAGGTTCAAAGAACAAAACCACATAGTCAGCTAATGCTGAGTACACATTTAACATAGCTTAATGTAATTTCTCTCACAAACCCAGCCAAAATACTAATTATACATAAAACTATAACGGAAAGGAAATCCTATAACTATTTCACAAATGAATGAACGTTGCTTTCTGACTATACTCTAACTTTAACCTTCATGTAGGTCATTTATCGGCATGTAGTATTGACAAACATGTTGAACCAGATGTCGTACTATATATGAATCCAAATACGGTAGGGCACATTAATTACATCCTATAAATCATTTTCTTTTACAAACAAACTACTTTATCAATACCATATAAAATCTTTTTCTTATTTCTTTGTTTTAAAAAAAATCAAATACTTTCATTTTCTTTGTTAAAACATTTTCTTTCAAAATCTTGAAATCATCAATCTATAAAATAGATAAATCTTTTTTTCTATTTCTTTACTAAAACTTTTCCCTTCAAAGTCTTTGAATCATAAATCTATGAAATGGAACGAACTTTCTTTTCCATCGGGCTAGGCTGTCTGGATAACTATTAGACAAATATCTCTAGTGTGCATACCTCACAAACGGCCAAACCGTAGTAGAAGATCTAAGTCCGAGGTACTGATCAACATAGCCCCAACTACTATGTAGTGTCGAGACAATCCCAACGAAGTTTTAATTCCTTGAGACACCATTGAGGTAGTCTCAACCGTTTCAAACATAAAACTATCTATAAAGCTTTTCTGTAAATATTTTGTAGTTTCGATATTCAAGGACAAACTTTCTATATTAGGTTGAATATCTTGCTATAGTCAAATCAATCTTAACTAAAGTGAGATACACACCTTTGAAATTCTTTATGGTAACTATTAAAGATTTGAGTAAGAAATCCAACCTTTTCAATTATAGCAAGACAACAAGCTTAGTCGATACGGTTTCTCAATGAAATCCAAATCTTCAATGTAAACATATATGTGCTTAGTAATAACTAACAATAGATTTGACTTAACTAGCTAATAAGCTTTGCTTAACTTTGATTTTAAGAGGCAACAACTTTTATATAAAATTTAATAAAAACTAATTCCTATATCTTATTTACGTAAACCAAAAATTATTCTTGATCACCAAATTAGTTAATATTAACAATACTAAAGCACTCCCTTATTATACTAAAATCAATGTTACGATCCATAATCAAATACTTAAATACTCAAAATTTGAAATTACAATAGAAACTTAAAAAAGTCATAACTTCTCCTTACATATCAATTTGTAATATAATTACACATCATTCTACTAAGTCACAATCAAGTTCTACTTATCAATCTCATGTACAACTTACCCATATAAATCTCACATTCTCAACTCGTATACATATTTCGTAGAATATATTCATATACTAAATTAATCTCCAATTGACCAACACTAACCCAAGAGCATTTCTAAATGTCACTTTATAAAATATCGAAGCAAAGACTTAACAACTCAATTAATATCTAGAATAAATATCAACATCAAATAATGTGTTTCAATATTCAATAACTATTAGCATGATCAAGTGTACTCGACGTTATTCCTCATTTAAAACCCCAATTAAAAAAAAAACAAGACTAACAAAAATCTCAATTTTCAATTCCTATCATCAATTTCTAGTTCAATGTCAACAATATCAAACTTTTGACCATTTACAACAATTTCTACCAACACACAATTTTAGCTCAATAAAGTTTACCTTGAATACCAATTTCTTCACTTTAAATTCATTTTACTAATAGCTAATTTAATTCATGTCTTCATCTCCAATCTAATCAATTAAGACCCAACAATTACTAATCAATGATTATATTTGTCCGTTAAATTAATCCATCAAAGGAATAGTATCAGCTAATGGCCAACACCAACTCAACCCGAGAGTAACCGTAAACAACTCTAACAATTTCATTAATTTATACCTTCTTCTCAATATTAGATATCACAAACCACCTTCAAACACTAAATAAAACCAAAATTCAAGGAAAATATATCCCAAAGTTTATAAATAAATTTAATGAAATTTAGTGATCCATCAACAATTTCATTCATTCTAATTTCAAGGTAGGAAAACAACAAACTTACTAAAATTAATCTCATCACAATTCCATAACAACACCATTATTCTTTAGTTCTTTGAAGTTATAATTTTCTTAATTCTTAAAGTGTGAGGAAGATCCATTTGCCTTGATCACAAAAGGTCTAGAAGGAATCATAAAGATGCATAAAGAATTTAAAAAATTTAAATCTAAAAACAAAGGTAAATCTTCGAACTCTAACTCTAATTCTAGAACTAACAAACTTGCTTGCTTTGAGTGTGGATCTACAGAACATCTTGTAAAGCAATGCCCTAAGAAGAAAAGGGAATCTTACAAGAAAAACAAGAAGAAATAAGCAATGATTGGTACATGTAGGCATGGCCACGGGGCGGGTTACCCGGAACCGAACCGGTCCTGAACCGCTTAGAACCGGAACCGTTTGCGACAGGTTCCGAACCGCGGAACCGTGAAACCGCCGGAAAAAAAGTTGCCGGAACCGTGAAACCGCCGGAAAAATACTTCATGAACCGGAGCTAAAAAACCGGGGTTTGGAACCGGAACCGGTCCGGGTGAACCGGTCCAACGGTTCCATGGAACCGGAACCGGACCGGTTCGGTTGAACCGGTCCAACGGTTCCATGGAACCGGAACCGGTCCGGGTGAACTGGTTCAACGGTTCCATGGAACCGGAACCGCGAAAACTAGCCGTTATGGAGCCCTTATGTAACCGTTGCATTTTCCCCTATAAATACTCATCACTTTCAATCATTTTCATTCACAACTCATCTCTTCTCCTACTCTCTCTACTTACTCTCTCTACTTAATTCTTTAATTACGCAATTATTCTCTTAATTACATAATTAGTCTTTTAATTATTTCTTAATTTAGTTAATTACATAATTAGTCTATTAATTATTTATTTATTTCTTAATTCTATTATTATTTCAATATTATCAATCATGTCTTCATTTTTGAAAAAAGCCTCAAAAAAAGTTACTAAAGTGGCAAAATCATTGGGAGGTTCCAGCTCCTCCAAAAGAAAGGCCACTTCTACTCCGTCGGTATCAACAACACCTTCCATTAGTAATTATAATTATGAACCAAATTATCCAGAAGGGTACGACCCAGAATTACATAATTATGCAGAAGAAGTGGAAAGAGAAATACAAATTGATGAAGAAGAACAACAAGAAGAGGAACCAACGACCCCTATTGGGATACATATATCTCGACAGTTATCAACAAGATCACATAAAGAACAACAACAACAAAGACAAGCTCGTGGTAAACGAGTCAATTTCCAAACTATCGGTTAGTTTTATAATTTTATTCTTCAAATTAATTAAATTTTAAATTATTTATTTATTTAATTATAGTTTTATAATTTTAAATTATTTATTTAGATGAAGATGAACCAGTAAGACAACCTTTTCCGGCAATGCCACCTCCTAGTGGTAGAGCTGTTTCACATGTGTGGTCGTATTTCACAAAAGAACCAACCGAGAATCCAGATATTTTCTTATGCACTTGTCAAATTTGTGAAAGTCAAGGAGTAAAGCCCTTAGTTGCATACAATTTCGCTAGAGGCAAATACTTTTTAAGTTTTTTATACATACATTATATATTCATATTTTATAAAAATTTATTTACTGTGTTTTGTGAATACGTGTTAGGTAGTGGTACGGGATTTTTTAACAAACATTTGGCAAAGAAGCATGGAATCACAAAAGAAACTCATGCAGCAAGCGGCAGCGGGACCACAAGTGGAACTGGAAGCCGACAGACACAGTGGGACATTCCCAGCACAGGTATGCCTTTTAGATATAATCGTAATGATATGATTGATGAATTTTCTAGGTATGTAATTTGTGATGAATTGCCTTTTAACCATGGTGAAAGTAGGGCATACGAGCGTTACACTAGAAAAACTATGCAAACACAATATAGAACAATCCCTAGGAGCACTCTTAAAAGACACACAATTAAATTATATGAATCAATGCGCTATGAATTAGTTGAAATGTTTAAATCTTTTAATGGTAAGGTTAGCATAACAACTGACATTTGGTCTGCTCCCCCACATTTAGAATCTTATATGTGTGTAACAGCACATTGGATAGATCAAAATTGGATTATTCAAAAAAGAATAATTGCTTTTGAGACAATGCCAGAAAGACATACCGGTGAAAACATAAAATATAGATTAGTAGAGATATGTAGAGAATGGAACTTATTAGATAAGATATTTTGTTGTTCAACTGATAATGCAACCGCGAACATTAAATGTCTAGAACTTTTGTATAACGAACCTGCATTTAGTTTTATCCTTGGGGGTAGCTTATTACACATACGTTGTTGTGTGCATATAGTTAACTTATCTTGCCAAGCTGGCATAAAACAATTAAGCGATTAATTAGAACCAATTAGAGATATAGTGAAGTGGCTTAGGATTGGAAAGATAAAGAGACGATACAAACAATTATGTGACCAATATCAACTTAAAAAAGTGTATTGGTCATTGGATACTCCTACACGTTGGGGCTCAACCAACGATTTATTAAGAAAGGCGATTGCTTATCGTCCAGTTATAACACAACTATATAGTGAGTGTACAGATAGTTACATAGCTGATGACACTTGGGAATTAGCTATAGGTGTACATAACATATTAGAAGCGTATGACCACGCGACTAAGATTTTTTCATATATTTATGAACCGAACGTTCACTTAGTAATAAGTGAGTGTGTTACTATTTTTTATCATCTCCTTAAATATACGCATGATGATACTAACCCATATTTGAAGCTGATTCTTGCAGATATGATGGAAAAATGGAAGGCATATTTTACCGAATTTCCTTATATTTATGGAATCGCAACCATTTTGGACTTATGTTTTAAAACTGAGGTCCTTACTAAAGTAATAGGATTTTACTACCAATCGTTAGATCGCCCGCCTACTGATGTACATAATTATGTAGGAACATGTAAAAAATATTTAGCAGAACTCTATGATTATTACGCTAGTGTGTATAACCCAAAACGCGATACGTCTAGGCGTGCTAGCGTTTCGGCACGTCCCTCTTACTATAATTCGGTAATAGCTAATATAATGAGTCAAGATGATAGTTTTGTAGGATCATCTTCTTCCTCGACCTCATATTTAGAACTAGATAGTTATCTTAAACACCACTTTGAAATAGACCAAGGTAGCTATAATATTTTAGAGTGGTGGAAAGAAAAATCTGTAAAATTTCCCATTTTATCGAGAATTGCAAAGGATATCTTTGCAATTCCCGCGTCAACAATTGCGTCGGAGTCTGCTTTTAGTGCAGGTAGAAGAGTTTTGGACGAAAAGAGATCTCGTCTTGCTCCACAGAGTATTCAAATATGTGTTTGCAAGAAAGATTGGGATCAAGCGGAGATTCGAACACAAGGACTAAGGAATGATGATGATCAAGACGACGATGATGATCCATGGATGATGATGGATACATCTGCATCATCGTCAGGAGGAGAGTCAGCGGAAGCATCTAACCAACCACATGATGATGACGAAGACGAATAGGATCAATCTGACAACGATAAATCAACATTCAACAACTATAAATAAAAGGTATGACAAAGAACTACGTGGGCTTTGATTCCTTCGGGATACGTAGGCAGCTTAGTATTCCTTTGAGTACTAGGTTCAAGTCCATTTTCTCCCCTTTTTTTATTAATCATTTTTATCGACATTATCATTGATTCGTTTGTTATTAATTTATTTTTTTTCATTCTTTTTAGTAAATATTTCAATAACGATGACAACTTGACATGCAATGAATTTCGCTAATAATCAAGTAATCATCAAAGGTACGTCCGCAATATTATAGTATTTTTTTATTATATAAATATTTAAAGAAAAAATAAAAATGGAACCGATGGTCCGACCCGCCCGTCCCGTGAGTTGGAACCGCCGGAACCGCCTCATGAACCGCCAAGGAACCGTTTGGAACCGCCCGGAACCGGAACCAGAACCGGAACCGTTCGCGACAGGTTCCAATTGGAACCGGAACCGGGTGGAACCAGAACCGGATGGAACCGGAACGGAACCGGACCAACCCGGACCGTGGCCATGCCTAGGTACATGGAGTGATTCCGAAGGATTAACCGAATCTGAAAGTGAAGATGGTCAAGCTCACTTATGTCTTATGGCTAATGATGACAAAGATGATGATCTAGATCAAAATCATAAGGAGGTACTTGACTTTCTTAACTCTTGTTCTAAAGATGAATTAGTTAAAGCTTTCTTTGACATGTTTCAAATTTAAAAGATCTTAAAAGATGAGAAAAATATTTTAGATAGAATTCGTCACTATGCCGAAGGTTGTGAAGACCTTATAAAGAAAAATCAATCGCTTAAGGCTGAAACATTAAAATTTGAAGAGACTGTCAAAGTCTTGAAAGAACAGAATCTTAGCCAAATGAAAAGGCTCATTTATCTTAAGAATGAAAATAATGATCTTGAATCTGAGCTCAAGACTCTGAGACATGAGTTTGAGAAAAATTTACAAGCCTTAACAAAGCTAAATGACTCCGAATCTAAATTTACAAAAATGCTTACATGTCAAAAAGGATCTAATGATAAAGGTGGTATCAGTTATAATAATGTCACACATAACTATAAGAGTAAAAACACATTCGTTAAGAGTGCATACAAACATAGATGCATACCTACTTGCTCCGTTTGTTGCAAAGAAGGACATCTTAAGTTTGCATGTCCCTACAGACGTAAGGACAATTATATTATTAAGTATTTCTTTCCTTTTGAATTACGTTAGCAGATAAAGAAAATATGGGTTCCTAAAGGGACAAGACCACCTAACATGGTTTACCCCGAATATGGTCCCAAATTTGTCACTTAGTTGGCTAAGTAAACTTGAGAAAGATTATTTTTTTGTTTTGCAGGAAAAGCAAAAGTGGATCTTCGATAGTGGATGCTCGATACATATAAGTGGTAAAGTTTCTTTGTTTTCTGAAATTAAAGAAAGGTGCAATGGCTCGATTACCCTAAGTGACAAAGGTAAATGCAAAATTTTAGGTGTTGGAAAAGTTGGTAAGAATCCTTCTAAAACTATTGATAATGTCTATTTGGTTGAAGGTCTAAAATTTAACTTGCTAAGTGTGTCTCAACTATGTGATAAAGGTAATCAAGTAATCTTTGATAAAGAAAAATGTGTGGTTAAAAACCCCAACACCGGAGATACATTTATTACCGCCCTTGGACATGATAATGTTTATGTTTGAATACTAACGAAATTGCAGCTCAAAATTTCAAGTGTTTAAAGGCTATGACGGATGATCCAAAGCTATGGCATAGACGTCTTGGTCACATAAATACGCACACCATGCATGAATTAGTAAGTAAAGATCTAGTTAAGGAACTTCCAACTCTTGACTATAAACACAGTCCTACATGTGACACATGCATTAAAAGTAAACAAGTAAGAAGTTCATTAAAACCAAAGAAAATGGTAAGTACTTCAAGAACATGTGAAATTTTACACATTGATCTATGTGGTCTAATGCGTGTACGGAGCATACGAGGTAAATCTTACATTCTAGTTACACTTGATGATTATTCTAGATTTACGTGGGTTGATTTCTTGAAGGATAAAAGTGAAGCCTAGAAACCGTTCTCAAGACGTTGTAAAGAAATGCAAACTCAGTTGAATCTTCCAATAGTTTCGATTAGAAGTGATCATGGGAGAGAATTTGATTAACTAGGCTTTGATTCCTTTTGTGAAAAATACGGTATAACCCATAACTTTTCAGCTCCTGGGACACTCCAACAAAACGGCGTGGTTGAAAGGAAAAATCGTACTTTAGAGGAAATGGCTAGGTATAGAGAATGGAATAGCCAAACATTATTAGGCCGAGGATGTTAACACAACAAGTTATGTCTTAAAAAGGTGTCTCATTAGACCTATACTTAAGAAAACCCCCTACGAGTTATTTAAAGGAAGAAAACCAAACATAGCCTACCTTAAACCATTTGGTTGCAAATGTTTTATCCATAATAATGGTAAGGATAATCTAGGTAAATTTGATGCTTGAAGTGATGAAGGTATATTTCTTGGATACTCATTAAATAGTAAAGCTTATAGAGTTCTAAATAAGCGAACAAATATGGTTGAGGAAAGTATACATGTAGTATTTGATGAATCTGATAAGGGAATATTAAGTGAAGTATTTAAAGATTTAAACCTTAATAAACATTTTGATGATATAAGTAATGATGAATTGGATGCCAATGATCTTAGTGAAGATAAAAAGCAAAACATGCAGGATACTATACAAAGTCTTGATGAGATTGAAGAAAAACAGGTTAAAAACATTGAAGATTCACAGCCTGATCTTAGGACCCAATCTTAAGACCTGTAAATAGCTCCTGAACGTACTGTTTTAGACACTCCAATTAGAAATTCCTCAAAGAAAGTAGGAACAAGTTCCTTGAATGATTGCACACCATTCATACTACGTAGAAGGCTTAGAATGTCATCTCAACATCCTCCAGAAAACATCATAAGTGATCCAAACAAAGGTTTCAAACTCGATCCTGTCTTAAAAATTTATGTGCATTTTCTGCTTTTGTTTCTCTTGTAGAACCAAAGGATGTCAAAGAAGCAATACAAGAACCAGAGTGGATCATTGCTATGCAAAATGAATTAAATGAATTCGAAAGAAACAAAGTTTTGGATCTAGTTGAAAGACCACCAGATCGCACTATAATTGGAACTAGATGGGTCTTTCGCCATAAGCTCAATGAGGATGGAGACATTATAAGGAATAAAGCAAGGCTAATAGCTCAAGGCTATAATCTAGAAGAAGGTATATAATATGACGAGACTTTTGCCCCAGTTGCAGGGTTAGAATCTATTCGTATTATGCTTGCTTTTGCTTCATACATGAATATAAAACTATATCAAATGGATGTTAAATGCGCTTTCGTAAATGGCTACTTACAAGAGGAAGTATATGTTAAACAACCACCTGGCTTTGAAAATTCCGATCTACCTAATCATGTGTTTAACCTAATCAAAGGATTATATGGCTTGAAACAAGCTCCAAGGGCTTGGTATGACCGATTTAGTTCACATTTACTTGAAAATAACTTTCAATGAGGTAAAATTGATAAAACGCTTTTCATTAAAACTAAAGGAAAAGATATTCTTGTTGTTCAAGTATATGTTGATGATATTGTTTGGAGCTACAAATGATTCTTTATGCAAGGTATTTTCTGAGATTATGTGCAAAGGAATTTGAAATGAGCATGATGGGAGACTTAACATTTTTTCTTGGACTTCAAATAAAGAAAAAGAAATATGGCATATTTATTTGTCAAAGTAAATATGTTAGAGATTTATTAAAGAAGTACAATATGGATCAATTCAAAAGTGCTAATACGCCTATTAGTGCAACACTAAGTCTAGACCAAGACATAAATGGTAAGAGTGTTGATCAAAAGACGTATAGAGGTATGATTGGTTCTTTATTGTATTTAACTGCTAGTCGTCCTGATATTATGTTTAGTGTTTGTTTATGTGCATGTTTTAAAGCTAACCCAAAAGAATTTCACTTAGCAGCAGTTAAGAGAATCTTTAGATACTTGCATGGGACTAAAGACTTTGGTCTATGGTACTATTTTGGTTTAATTGGTTTTTCAGATGTTGATTATGCTGGTTATAAGGTTGATAGAAAGAGCACTTCAAGATCGTGTCAATACTTGGGAAATTCATTGATTTCATGGTATTCTAAAAAGCAAAATTCAGTTGCCTTATCTACGGCTGAAGCTGAATACATAGCTGTTGGTGCATGTTCTTCTCAAATCTTATGGATTGCACAACAACTTCGAGATCTTGGAGTTGATCTCAAAGGTATTCCAATTAAATGTGATAATACAAGTTCAATTTGTATTATTAAAAATCCAGTACAACATTCACGCACAAAACATATTGAGGTTCGTCACCATTTCATACGTGATCATGTTGAAAAAGGTCATATTACTCTATCTTTTATTTCTACAGAAAATCAATTAGCTAATATATTTACAAAACCTATAAGTCCTGATCGTTTTGCATATATTCGTATGGAACTTGGCATGCTAAATGATGTTGCATGAACTAAGGGGGAGTAACGGTTCAATAGTAAAGGTAAAATGTTACTAAATACAGTATGTATTTAGGGGGAGTATTTCATTTTATTTTATACTTGATTTTATTATGGTTGCATATACGTATGTTTATTCTTGTTTTTGAGAATTGAAAATTAAATTTCAATTTCTTAAAATTATCTGTTACATATATAAAATTGGTATTTATAATTAAATACCTTTAATTAATAAAGGATATTTAATTATTTTAAACTAAATTGTTTGCCTGTTTCAATTGGGACGTCAACTACATACAAATTACTCATTTATGAATTTGGTCCTAATCAAACTAGCTATTCAAATTGAACTCATGATCACACTTCTTATACATCCCCTCACATCACTCAAACACACTTCACACCGGTCAAAATTTCTCTCAAAATTAAATTTTTGCCTTTTTCCTAAGTTGTCCAATCAACATTTATTGAAGTACAAATGCATTATACCTCATCTCCTTCATATAACATGTGAACCGTCCCTTTCCCATTCCATTCCAAACTTTTCTGATTTTGTTAACAGTGGTATCAGACATTTTTTTTAAACCTTCAAACACTCTTTCCATGGCCCCAAAAAGAAAACTCACTCGCCCCTCACAAAATCGGAAAGAGGAGAATCATCAAAATCCCCAATGGGCGAACCGATAACTCCATCTATTCCCTCACCGTTAAGTGCTGTGGAAGTACCAAAATCATGGTTTGAAAACCATATGGTATTTTGAAAGTGGATCGATGTCTTTAAACAACGCTCTATCTCTTTTTTTTTGATATCTTGGATT
This sequence comes from Amaranthus tricolor, assembly GCF_026212465.1. NCBI lineage: Eukaryota > Viridiplantae > Streptophyta > Magnoliopsida > Caryophyllales > Amaranthaceae > Amaranthus > Amaranthus tricolor. The sequence goes on from NC_080047.1 coordinate 31,410,172, forward strand.
ACAATTTCTTTCTCTTTGAGGATTTTGAAATCATTTATGCTTTTATTGAGTCTACTCCAAGTAAAGTCCTAAACCCAGGATCTGTGTCTTATCCCAAATTAGTCAAAATCTTCTACTGTAATCTTTCTTTCATAACTCGATGGATTTCCCGCTTTAAGAAGTTATGATAAAGGTCAAGAACTTGTTATTACAAATACTCTAATCAACGAGTTATTTAAATTTTCAAACGTTGTTGATGACTCTACCCCAAATTCTGTTGCTTTTTAGAATGTCAACATGTTTGTTCTTGATTCTTATTCTGATTTTTCTCCTACAAGACAGTTAACCCATAATGGCTTAACTTTGTCTGGAAAACTTCCCCATAATTTGATAGCCAAAATTGTATTTTCCAAAGGAACTTCTTGTGAATTAGTTTCTGATTCTCATTTAATTTTGATGTGGAAAATTGCTGCCTGAAAATCGATTGATTATGCTTCTTTAATCATTTAATTTTGTAGTTCTAGTTTTCGAAATTTGGCCCTCCCTTATGCAAATCTTCTTTCACTCATCTTTGATCACTTCAATCTCATTACTGATCTAGAAGAGGTTGACTATTCTGGTCCTCAATCTTTCTCCAACAACATTCTGCCTCCTTTAGGGAGCTTTAAGGTTGGCGGTAAATATGAGTTATACTCAAATTTATTAGTCACGGAGAAAGAGGAGTTACAGAAGTTGCATGGCAAAAAGATAGGCCGGTTGGAACCTTATTCTAAAGAAATTCATACTACCCATTCTCGCCTCGAGTCACTTGATTCTGAAGTTTGTGAAATTAAAGTGTCCCTACTCGAACTGCATGATAAAGTGTCCAAATTAACTTCTATGCTAGACATTTTCATGAAAGATATGAAGGGCATGGTAGTTGAGGAAGTGACTGTAGAAGAGGATGTTGAAGAGGAGCCTGCAGAAAAGGAGAAGAAGGTGTCAAAAGAAGGAGAGGCTACTCAAGAGGGTAAAGAGGCCGAGGAGGAGAAGGAAGAAGAAATTGATGCCACCCCTATTCAAACAGTACCACCACCAACTGTCGAAACTACTCCTGAAACCACTACACCTAACAAATAAAAGGCTTCCAAGAAAAGGAAGACCAGGTCTAAGAAGTAGTTTATATGATAGTTGATGAACAATTTTTTTAATCGACAAACAATTAGTTTTTGTAGAAAACAATCCCAACATTTTAATCCCTGTTTACTTTTTGATGAAAGTCAAAAAGGGGGAGAAATTTATGTAAATATGTTTATGCTTGCTTGCTGCTTGTTGGTTTGTGATGCTTGCTTGTTGTTTTATGTTTATTTGTGTTTGCTTGATGATTGGTTGTTCATTGTTGTTTGTTCATCTGTTTGATTGCTTAGTTATTCATTATTTAGATTATTGTTTGATTGTTTGATTGTTTCGTATTGTTTCATGATCATAAATATCTATAAATATAAACATTCATGTTCATTCATGAAAATTCATGTTTATTGTTGTTTGATTAATGTTCAATGTTTATGTCGTTTGATAATCATAATACATTTTGTTTTTAAAATATCAATAATTATATCTTTGCATGTATTGTGATAAGATATTTGTTTACTTGTGATTATGGATAATTGTTTATTATGTTATTAATTTGTTATCCATGCATATATTTTTATTGGCTTATATCTATGTTATATCATGTTCACTATTCTGATTTGAAATAGTTTTCAAAGTCTTGAAAAGTTTCTGTTTAATTATAACTTAACGTGATTTATAAAATATCTAAGTGACTGTTCTTATCATGTTTTTAAATTTGTATTCACTTAGTAATATGATTTAGGAAAATATGATTTTGACTTTCATCAAGGGAGAGATTGAAGACTCAATTCTCTTAAGTGATGATAATTCAAAACACATATTAAATTAAACAATAAATTAAGTAATTATATTTAATTGTTTAAGTAAGTCCAAAATCATATTAAATATTAATTGATTAATTGAAAAATTATTTAAGTCTGAAATATATTGAGATAATTGTATTTTGATAAGATTATATTTGAATTTGAATTAAAAAAAATGCATGTTCAAAACGTTGAAATATTTGAATCTTATTTGTATTTTAAATTTGAGTTTTTAAATTAAACGTGCGCTCAAGATATTTAAATGTTTGTTTAATTTACACATTTGTGTTTAAATTTTGAAAAAATAAATTGTTTGTAATTTAAAGCTTATTACACGATTTATATTTGAATATTTGAATTTAAATTAGTTGTTTTGAAATAAAACTATACTAATTATAGGTTTTCCCATAAATAAGATGACAATTTAAATTGACAATAAAAATAGGAAAAGATAATTTAAAATGGTGCTAAAAATAGGAATTAAATTTGAATAAAGTTTTACATGTATTATCTGGTTTTGCTGAAGTTTTCAATATCTCGTATGAGTTCTAACGTGGCAGCACAACAATGGTTTTTAATAACAAAATACAGCACACAATGACGTGATTATATGAGCTACCAGTGCAACGTCAGCTTGAGTTAAAGCTCAAGATCTTGAAGACTGACACATATTAACTAGATCAACGAAATTGACGGATAAAGTCTTCTTGCTCTACAAAGATATGTTGAGGCGTGAAATATATAAACATAAGGGTTCATTCAAGGATTAAGATTGCAACATTTTCTTACAATTTTCTCTCTTGTTGAATTAAGATCTAAACGTTCATAAAGTGTAGTAATTCTTAGTTCATCTAAGTCTTACATTTTGTAATAGGATTTAGTGTTAAAAACAAGAGAGTTAGAACTTTGATTATTGATACGCCTAACCTTGGAATAGTTTTTAAAGTGTTCAACTTGTAATCTTTATTGTGAGATTGGGATTTGTGCTTTTATTAAGAGAACTTGTAAGACGTTTTTAAAGGGGAAGAACGTGGTGAGAAAGATAGAGAGATTTTCTACGTTGTTTTAAAGTTCATTAATAAAAGGCGTTGAATCCTACGGGTTGAAAGAGAACCCATAGGCGGGGAGTAGGTTGTTTAGAACCAAACCTCGTTAACATATCGTGTGTTATTGTTTAAGTTCATTTTTGAACATACGTTTTAGATTTATCAATCGACCTAAAGTTGTTCCAGAAAACAGTTTTGAAAGGTCACCCAAGCTCTTGAGCTAACCTTCCAGACAAAAAATTTAAACGGGCATACTCTCTATTCACCTCCCCCCCCCCCCCCCCCCCCCCCACCCCCTAGAGAGTATTCGATCTCCTATCAACTTTCAAATACTATGTGTACAGACTTCAGATACGAGCTACTAATTACCTTGTAAGTTTGGCCGACTATTTCAACAATTTCTTATGGATATGTACGTAAAGATAGAAAACACCCGTTTATATTTTGTGCAGCATAACCAGTTTCAACTTCGGGCAAAGTTATATTAAGGGATTATGGACACGATGATAAGTGGTGAGTGTAGTGCTGCAAATGTAGGTTGCTGCATTATTCTACCACCTTCGTTCATTGGTGGTCCAAGAGATATGAAAAAGCATCACTTGAATGCAATGGCGCTTGTTCAACGATATGAGAAGCTCGATATTTTTCTAATCATGACATGCAACACTAATTGGGTTAAGATATAACAAGAACTAGCAGAAGTCGAACTTGCCCAAGATAGGCCAGACTTAGTGTCAAGAATCTTTCGGGCTAAATTGGTTGCTTTGAAAAAAATAATCCAAGAGCGAAAGTTCTTTGGTCAAAATACAACTATGATACATGTTATTGAATTCCAGAAACACGGTCTACCGCATGCTCATTTCTTAATAATTTTAAAGCATTGGTCGAAGATTAGGCAACCAGAACAATTTGATAAGTTTGTTTGCGCAGAGATTCCACCATCGTCTAAGCCATATCTTCGTGGCCTTGTTCTGTGTCATATGATGAACGACACTTACGGTTCGTTTAACCTAGAGAATCCTTGTATTGTGAAGCACAGTGGTAAATGCTTATGTAGAAACCGATAGCCTAGGAAATTCACCTCATTCACAAAGCAGTCCGAAGATGGTTATCCATTGTACAAGAGGCGCGATATCGGTGAGTCGGTTCGCATTCGAGGCACTTATTTAGATAATTGGTGGTTTATTCTGTATACTCCATATCTCCTTCCGTCTTTCGACTGCCATATGAATGTGGAGATATGCGCAACCATCAAGGGTGTTAAGTACCTTTATAAGTATGTTTACAAAGGGCATGATAAGATAGCAGTTAGCGTTGTTCCTAATAGTGAAGTTCATGTTGTAGATGAGATTGAACACTTTCAGCCTGGTCGCTGGGTTTCTCCTCCGGAGGCTGTTTGGAGAATTCTTACTTTTGATTTATATGATATGCAGCCTGCCGTTATGCCCTTACTGGTGCATCTACGAAACAAGGAAAGTGTTTGCTTTAGAGATAATGAAAAGCTCGAGCATGTTGTACATAATGAATCAAGGGCAAAAACGGCTTTAACTGAGTTTTTTGCATACAATGCATCACATCCATTGGAGCCAAAGTATTGTTTTCCAGAGTTTAGTGAACACCATGTTTGGAATTCACAAAGTAAGACTTTGAATAAAAGGGAACGTGACAAGATTATTGGTAGGCTTACATTTGTTGCGCCTTTGGAGGATGAACGGTACTACTTAAGATTGTTATTTGCGCATGTTGTTGGTCCATGCTATTTTAATGCCTTATTGACTGTCGATAGTCCCCTTTGTTAAACATTTCATGAAGCTGCGCTAAAATGGGGGTTGGTTGAGCCTAATGATTAAGTAACAAAGTGTTTAGACGAAGCTGCCGAAGTGCAAATGTCACATGCTTTGCGGAGGCTTTTTGCTACAATCCTTATTTTCCTTGAGCTAGCCGATCCGATGCAGCTGTGAAATCGTTATTTCAACCATCTTTCTGAGGACTTTGCACATAAGCATCCCAATGAATCGCAAAAGATTTTGGGGCTTACTTTACGGTCTGTTGAAGTGTTCTTAGAAAACATGGGCAGATCTTTTACAGATTATGCCTTACATCATCTTCATACACATCCAGATGTCTTGATACATAGAACACGCGATGTACAGGATGCTTTAGATGCTCCAATACCTGCGTGATGCATGGCAGCAAGGAAAATGTTGACTATTGAACAAAAGGCAGCGTATAAGCCCATCATTTCTCATGTTAAGCAAAAACAACCTGGCTTTTTTTCATTGATGGGCCAGGTGGAACTGGAAAAACTTTCTTGTATAATGCGTTATATGCGAAAGTGCGGTTGCTTAAGCAAATTGTCTTACCAACTTTAAGTTCTGGTACTGCGGCGTCTAATATGCCCACTGGTCGAACAACGCATTCTAGGTTCAAGATACCAATTGATTGTGGCCAGTGTTTATCTTGCAATGTAGGCAAACAGTCAAGCCTTGCATCGCTAATACAAGAAGCTTCATTGAGCATTTGGGACGAGGCTTTTATGGCGCGTTGAGAGAACATCGAGGTGCTTGATATGCTTTTACTAGATTTGTGTTTGCTGAATGTTCCCTTTGGTGGTAAGATCGTGGTATTCGGTGGCGATTTTGGTCAAACTGTGCCTGTTGTTCCTAAGAAAACATAGTAAGAAGTCATTGAATACAGCTTAGTGTGCTCACCCTTGTGGCCTCTGTTTACTTGCTTACATTTGACTGAAAACATCAGTGCACGCGAGGATCTACATTTTTCAAGGTTTTTGATTGCACATGGAAACGATGCATTACAATTAATGGAAAGTGAATTGGTCACCATTCCTATTGAATTACGCTTAACGAATGGAGATGTCCATGGTACGCTGGATGATTTTCTTGAAAGAATTTATCCTCAAATATCAGGTGCATGTGTGAAGCCGGAGTTTTTTTGCAGAAAGGGTTATATTGACACCAAGGAATGAAGATGTTGATCTGATTAATTCAAAGCTCATTGAACGCTCTTGCGGAAATGCTTATTTTTATAAAAGCTCTAATACAGTGATTGATGACCATTGCAACATATATCCGACAGAATTTTTAAACACACTTTGCCAAGGAGGAATGAGCCCACGTGAATTGGTGTCAAAGCTAAACAACCCTGTTATTTTATTGCGAAAACTGGATCCATCAATTGGCTTATGTAATGGAACAAGACTAATCTATAGGAAATTCATGCCAAACCTTATTCAATGTGAAATTTCTACTAGATTTTCTAAGGGTGATTTTATCTATTACCTCGAATTACGCTTAGGGCACCAGATGCAGCAGGCTATCCATTCTAATTCCAAAGAATGCAATTTCCCATTAAGTGTGCTTTGCCATGACAGTCAATAAATCACAAGGACAAACGCTATAACAAGTCGGGGTGTATGTTCGCCAACCGTGTTTTTCCCATGGCCAGCTTTACATTGCACTTTCAAGACCAAGGAAATCAAGCAACATTTGGGTGGTCAATGACAATTCTCAACAAGATTGCAACAAACCACCCTCCACAACAAATGTTGTTTCCTATGACTTATTAGCAGAAGCTGAAGTTATAACACATTAATAAGAAGGTAGTTTCATATTCATATTATTTATTGAAGAGTGGTTTCATCATTGTAGCAGTTCTGTGGAAAGCAAAACAAATGATAGCTACCCTACTTTCCACACTCAACATGCTACAGGCTCAGGTGATATGTCATAACTATTATGCATTCTTTTGTTAATGTGATGACACACAGGTGCAATGATACACTAACATCTACTAAGCTTCAGTTTTGTGCGCTTATGCTGTGCCGTCCTCCTCAAACCTTGGCAAGTTTCTTACTTTGGTTCTACTGTCGTTGAATCTTCAGCGCTATTGCTTAAAGGTTTTTGTATCTCTTCTTTAACTGCTGCAACTCTTTTACTTTGTGGTCTGCTTAATGTGTTTGTGCGATGCATGTGCATTTGTGAATTCTATTGCATTCTTATTAGCTATCATTCATTTATATGTATGGATGTGCATCTATACTTCACTAACACAAAACAGTTACTTAAAAGTTCTACAATCATAAAACTGTATCAAAGAAAATCAAAGCCTTGGATTTGGGTGTCTTTGAAAATATTCAAAAACAATCTTGATCTTAACTTTGTGTAAACCAAGTAGAATTGTAATTAAATGAACTCTATGTTTTACTAATTAAATCAACATACAGTTAAATAACAAAAGCCATACAACGGTAGATTATTTCTTGCTTTGGGAAGCACCTCACCTTATGAACATGCACATTACATGAGCAATAGTAGCTGGTACAAAATGAACAATTGATTCCGAACCCATAGAATATTTGGTACAGCAAACAAAATTAGTCTACATGTGTACTGATTACCATATCTCAATGTGCTGATGCCTGTGATGCTTAAAGATGAATGCGAAGCATTGATGCTAAACAAGATCAAGGATCGCGGTTTGTTAGTGTCATGATCAACAAGTGCTTGTTAGTCTCCTCTTATATGCTCGGTTTTTATTGCATACCTATAAACTAGATGATACATCACAACAATCACATTCTAAAACAATCTAAAACTGATGATCGATATGTTTGTGCTTAAACATGTTTAGATTAGTGAAACATATTTATTGCAAACAGCTCAATTAAACAAACACTTTGATTGTAGATTTTTGAAATAATGCTATAGTTTATTTTAATTCAAATGTATCCTTGGAGTTTAATAGGTTTAGAAAAGTTGGACATTACATTCATGCTGAGCGAAGCTTTTTGATAGCTGTATTTGGTATTTTGAAATTTGTATCAAATCCTTTGGTTTATTCACTTTCCATGCTTTTCCAATTCAATTAATGTTCGAAAACTAAGAGTGTTATGTTTATGTTAATGTTAATATAGTTAGATAAATGATAAGTAGTTCTTCTATTGTTTGATTTTTTAACAGTTAACAAAGCGTATTGATGTTAATGTGCGTTTATGACATGTTTTATAATTCATGATATGTGTTATAATCATTTATTTAACATTAACCGCATGTAATTTGGTGACTTTAATCTGTGTTGTCGATTAGTAAAATTGAAAACTTTAATAATATGTTAGATTGTATATGTAGTTTATGGGAAATTAGCTTTAAGATTATTAATATAATGCTATAGTTTAGTTAAATTACTCAACATAACGTATTAATCTTTGCTCAATGTATGTTCTTACAATGTTATAAGGCACTGAGAATAAAACAAGATAGATGATTAGCATTTATGCTTAGTTCAGAAGGTAGAGGTATTGTATTCCTTTTTAGCCAGTTAGGGCAGTTTGTATTTTAAATCATACTCCTTCCGATTCTGTTCAATTGTCCCATTTTCTTATTTGGGCAATTCAATTCAATTGTCCCATTTCTATTTTAGAACATAATTTTTGGACCAAATTGTCATTATACCATTCATTTAATTATCAAAACACCCTTATTTTTTTTACTAAACTACACTATTTAACCCCCTCAATACCCACTACATCACATGGGTATACTATTCAAGGTGGTCCCCTCCACTTTCTTAATATTCGTGCCCAACCAAATGAGACAATTGAAAAGAATTGGAGGGAGTATTAATAGACAAACCCTTTAAAAATCCAAATTGCCCTAAAAAAAATCAATAAATCATGAAACAAATAAGTGTAGGTTAAAACCCATTGCTTAATAATTGGTCAACAGTGTTGATGTGTCAGCTATTTAACTTATGTGAATAGATAATTGTTGGTTGCTGACAATGCTTCTGGCTTTACAACTTCATTAAATCTTTTGCATGAAAAACAGTTACTTTTTGACATGCATAATTGCTTATACAAGTTCAGTAAATAAACCTTTACAATTAATCAAGGCTATTTTAAAACATTTCCCCTTCTTTATGCAATGATCACGCCACATTTCTTTGCAATTCTCAATGATTATTTCCTTTTATTCACCTTATTACTAGTAATAGCTGCTACCTATTCCTAAACCCTTCTGCTTTGAAGCTCACTTAATAAAAGCCATTCATCACTCAGAAAAAAACACATTTGCATTTTATAAGAAACAAGGGTACCACTTTAAACGAGCTACAAGGAAGACATTACAAGGTTAGTCAATAGCAGTTCTCTACTCCATTACTAAGTGTTATTTTCTCCTTTATAGTTTACATCTCTAACATGCAATGTATACCATTTGTGACACTGATTAAGAGCACAGATTTCTGCACATAGTTAACAAAGCATCTTCTTTATTAACAGTTGCCTCAGAATTCCAACAAATGAAATGGTTCCGATGAATGGGCTTTATTATCACTCTGAAAATATATCATTCTTATTGAATTAGTTTCTTAGTTATGGTATAGCAAATTTCTATTATAGATACACATAAATATAAAAACCATAGGACGAGAATCTTAATAAACTTAAACAAAATCTTTTATACCAAGTGTTCATAAAAAGAAGAGAGTCTAAAACAAATGACCGATATGTTTACTTTTGCTTACGTTTACATCAGTTAAACAGCTACATTGCAAAGAGCTAAATCAGATCAACATTATTCAACAATGGTAATTATTGTACCTTGATGTGCTCGTTTTTAGAGCACATTTATCTCCTCATTGTAGTGTCGAGTCTCGCGTTTTAGAATGCTTTTTACACACTTTACGCATGATTTTACCTTGCTCTTGTCTCCGTGGTGTTTTGAGGTAATTTCACGTTGCGTACGAGACTTAGACACTTTGATCGAAGAATAGAGGCGTGTATCAGAGCCATGGCATGCTTTCCAAGCCCTACTCAAGGTCCTCGCAAAGTCCGGAAGCCATCTAAAGCTTCAAAGATTCGATTGGGCCAAGAAGAACAAGGATTCGACCGAATCCAAGTGCCATTCGGTCGAATGATGCTGGGTTTGGGCAAATGGGCTGTAGCTTTGGGCGAATGGCTTCAAAACTCTATCAAAACGTGCCTAAACTTGCTGGAAACACCGAATTGAGCCCCATTCGATCGAATGGGTGCCCATTCGGGCAAATGCAAGTTCAATTCGGGCGAATTCAAGCTCCAGACTACGCGACTTTATTTCTTCGCAAACCAAACTCTGAGGGCTTTTAGGGCTTTTTACCCCTTTTGTTACTTAGCTTATAAATACCCCCTTGTTTGAATAAACCCCATGCCTATTGTGAGAGCTCTTATGCCTCACTTTAGAACATCAAACATTTATTTCTTTTCTTAGTTTTAAACCCTAGATTAGATTTAATGTTCTTCATTTGTGCTTTCTCTACATTCATGTCACTTCATTTATGTAAGTTTATTTCTTTAATGCCTTGATGTTTTTATTGCCTTCCTTTAATGCTTTCATTTAATGCTTTCTTAGTTTAGATTTCATGCTTTCATGTTCTTCAATTCCTTTAATGCTTTCTTTGTTCATTGCTTTTGTCTCTAGTATGTTAGAGTAGTGTCCTTAGGGGTTTTAGGTTAGAGAAACCCTAGGTTTGGTCTTGTCTTCAATGTTTAGGATTAGGGTTAAGGTTGATGATGGTTGTTGATAGATATTCTATTCGAATCTTGTCCTGCCACTCCTAGAGAGACATAGGGCGATTATAGGTCGTTCGTGTGGCTTATAGGGTCACCAACTTCCTCTCGATATCTTGAGTGTCTTGATTGATTATCGTTCGAACTCCCTTGACTTAGCTTATCTTTATTTCCAATAGACCATCCTAGGGTGGACATAGTCTACTCCCCGCTTGCCTTTCATTGTTGAGTTTCACTTTTTATTCTTGTTATTAGTTAAGTTCACCCACCAGCCTACCTTCCATATAACCTTCCCACACCAAGTCTTTAGTCTAGCATCCCTTGTCCTTGTGGTTCGACCCCCGACTAACCATTACACTCGTTGTTGTAGTATCGGGGTGATTATAAATATTGTTTGTATAACTAGGCTTTTAGTATTAACAATGTTCTAGAAACCCGGTTATCATACCTGATTTAACTTTGTTTGAATATTCTTTTGGTTTTAGCAATCCTGATTCTATTGCTTATTTCAAAAGTTTGCACCCTTGATTATGTTGCTCTTCTGCCTTTTGTCTTATTAAACTTTTGGTGTTATAAAGTATTTCTTCTTCAACTCTAATTATTTTCAAGGTAAGGGTTTAAATTCTAAGTTCTGATGTTTTTCCCAATTATGTGTAACTTTTTAAGTTGGTATTGTTTCCTTTATTTCACTTTTACTGCTTAGTTCACTATTGGTTTCTATAAGCTGAACGAAATAGCAACATCTTGTTTATGCACATTCCAACTATATTAAGGTAAGAAAGTATATTTGAATTATACTTATGCACATTCCAACGTATAACATACTGTACTTTTTTTCTGTAGTTGTAGAAATTCCATCTTCGATTCAGACTCTAACTGCACATATGCACACCCTTTAGTTGCTAACCATAAAGTATAACAAATTCTAATTCTACGACATTAGTTTAATGCTTTGCGTGCGCACTAAACCCAATATGCAAGGTTAGGGCTAATGACTTACGCATTTAGACAGCGCTAGACAAGCATGAAGCAAAAGTACGTCAAATTTAACAAGCTTCCACCAAATAATCGGATCACAAGGTCAAATGCAAGGTCATCGAGAAATCTAGACTGTTCCAATCACCCGGTAAAAAAAAACCAAAGGCTACTTCTTCAAGACGAAAATGTACGCAACAATTTTATTAACATAAATGCTTTCAGCAGTACGCACAGTTTTTGCAACATTAAATATTCATTTTTGAATGGCGTATGATGTTAGGGCGATCAAGTAAAGGCAACCTTGTTTGAAGAGGATATAGAAGCATACGCGAATCTAATTCAGCAAAGTCAAGAATACATGATCTCCAATCCAACAATCCGCGCTATAGCTGAAAAATATCAGTCAAAGGCTGGCGAGTTTCAAATGATGTTCAATCACCGGACTATCGTGCGACCTACTGGTTCTTCTTCCCATTCCACTAGACTAGCTTACCATACACTATTAGCAATCCCTCGTGCTGCAACACCTTATGACAGATATGGTCTAGACACATAACCTTTGCTTACATATAAATAAATCCAAACACCTATACATTAAGTTTTTCTCCTTTAATTAAATGTGCTTGCTCGCATGTTGTTTTCTCTGTTAATGTTTACAAAAAAGATGACAGTTTTGTATTTTTTAGATGTACTCTGCATTTTCTTGTTTGTTAGCGATGTATGCACAATAAATGCAGCTTTTAGTCAGCAAAGCAATGTGTGTGAAATTCTTATTACAGATCACAGGTATTCTATAAACCAGAAGTGGTTGTTCATTTCATGGATTAATACTAATAACATACATTGTGTGTTTATTCAAAAAAAACAAAAACAGCTCTCATCAACGCTTGACAGTCTCTGCATGGAATGATTTGGCCGAATTCTTTAAAGAAAAACCATTATCATATCCTATTATTGGGTTTACTTCTCTAAAAGTTACTTCACACAAAGGTTAAGCTTTACTCAACTGTGGTTATATTCTATGACTATCTTGTGTAACAATGAGTATTTACTCTTTTTGTTGCAATTTCCACCTTTCTTTTTAACCATAATAGGCTTTGGCTTATCAACAATGTCCTCCACCTTCATAGTGACACCAACTGGGGAAAAGGTAGTGCACCTCAGCCATTGGTTAGTTTTGCGATTAGTCTGTTTCTTTATCTTACTAATTCTGCATGCTACTTTTTGTTCACTTAATGTACACTATTATTCAAACTACTATTGCTGTTAGGATGAAATATTTCCTTTAATTAAATTGCGATGCCTTATCTTAACAAGGCTTTCTTATTTATATAGAGCCTCAACACATAGAAGCTTACTTAATGAACGAAAGACACAGATCCAGCAAACTCAAACACAACCACAACAGCGCCGCTACACAATAATTGATTTTATTAAGAAAAAAAGGTACAACCTCATAATTTCCATTGCTTAGCATAGTTACCTTAACTTTTGGAAATCCGTTTCTTTACCACAATTAGAGTACTTACATTGTCAATGGAAGCCCATTGTTTTACTTGTGCAATAAATAAACTCTACCAAGCTACAATGCTTTTACATTGTGCAGGCTCAAAAAACAATCCAAGATGAGTGGTACTGTATCAAAGCATTCGTCTCGAGTTGCAAATATGATGACATTCGCAAATTTTTAGGATGTGAATCATGCAACAAGAAAACAAACACCGACAAGTATAAAGTCTTTAGCTGTCAATGGTGTCACAAGAAAGACTCTGTTTTTGTGCCCAGGTCTCATAATATTTAGAAATTCATCATGTTTATTATTTATGCTTTTACCCTTTCTGTATAATTTAACTTGCCTTAGATAAACAACTTTGCTACTTATCCACTATTTCCCTTTGATGTGTACCATTAGCGCTGCCATTAATTGGTTAACATGGAATTGGCATTGATGTTCATGTTTCTTGCATCTTACTTTTTCTTTTTATCACATTGTAGGTTAGCTCTAACATTCGATGTTGTGGATAACACAGGTTGTATTAATCTCACAGCCTTCAATAACGATGTTGCAAAGCTGTTTGGAAAAAGCATTGATGATTTATACGCTCCCACAACCTATGTAAGAATTCTAAATCTACGTTTTTTAAATGCATATTCATAAACATAATTATTAATATATATACATGTTTGCATAATTAGGACGAGACTACTGCAAATGAAGAGATAGGAACTCATTAAAAGATAAGGCAATAGGCATTGAAATAGGACCCACAACTGCGCTATAAAAAAACGGCGTCTAAAAGTGGGTGTTGAAATCGATTGCATTTGAACTTGCTGCATCACAAGAATTTCAGGCACAGCCTAAGCAACTCCAATACAACATTTTATCAGAGGATCTAGAGCTAAAAAAAAGATGTTCTCAATTCTTTGCCACCTTTAAAGGAAGCCAGTCCACAGACATTTTCAACTCCTGCCTTAACTGTTGATCAGGCTATCTCACTGGCACCCATTTTCAGCTTAATCATCCTTAGTGAGTGCACCAACACCAAGCGTGAAAGGACGTGATCTTCATGTGCGGTGCCGGTTAGACTTTGAACTGCTCCCGTGTGACTCTGCTCCAGATGACACCATTAACTGACGTTCTGATTTGATTGTTTTTGGGCTATCTATATTGTGCACGACTTTTGAACACTCTTGGTGCTATGCATTAAAACTTGTTTAACTTTAGTTCATAACTACTAAAGTGAAGTATTCTACTTCATAAACCAACTCTATGTATTTCTCAAACAATAGTATCTATTTGATTTTCCTTTAAATATGCATTTCTTAAGCTCAAACATGTCTCTAACAAACTGTTCTTTCCTAAATATAAGTTTAATATAATATTATAGTAACTAATGGTAAAGCGGAAGTCTACTAATAAAGAAAAACAATATTTTCAAAAAAACAAATAAAACATAAATCATTAAAATATAATTTTACATATTACATTCTGCTTTAATACACAATTATCGTTATTATATACCCATTATATAAATTACATACATACTATACCCTAATATCACATAGACGATACAATAGCTTCTTAATAACCTGATGTAAAGTCACCTGCAGCATCTACACCCATTATAAGGGAACAGCCGATAGGAATTGGTCAGCTGATAAGCCGAGTATAAAAACTTGCCATCATAATACAAGTATATAAATATGTGCATTTCAATGAGTAATATGTAAAAGGATTTATGCAATATAGAGGATTCATTTTTTTTCTTGTTAATTATATATATATAACTTCTAGTCCTTCTGCTTGAGTACTAGGCGTGGTTTACTAACACTTCTGCTTGAGTGTTAGGGCATGGTATTCGATTACTTATTTGATGAATGAAACACATATGATCTTTGTTTGATATACGTAAGGGCCTGTTAGGGTGAAGTAAACCAAAACCCCTAACTTAGTGGGAGTCATCACTCCTCCAGTACAATGTTGCTCGAGCCATAGGTCAGGCTAAATAACCTTACTATGTTCGCCGTCTTTTACGTGCCGGAAAACACGTCCCATTTATTACATGCCGGAAGCATGGTTCGGCATTTCCTTACTATCAAGTCTTTTTTTTATTATCATGTTACTGTTTTCATATAAATGCAATATTACAATAACATATAGTAGAAAATAAATTTATAACAATTTAAATATAAATAATCATTTATTATTAGACTAAATAAAAACTTAAATGGGTCTTTAGTATTTATTTATAGATTAATTTCCAATTAGCTTTATTAAATCAATTTCTTAAATGTCTATTTATCATAAATGATAAAATAAATAGTTCCATCATAAATAAATACTAAAAATATCTTAAAAGGGACATATTGGGTATATTATAGATCCTAGCCCATTTATCCAAATTTTTAGAAAATAATATTTTATTTTATTTCATTAATTTCTTAATATATTAGTTTTAGATTTAGTACATGAATAATTAATTTCCTTAAGATTAAAATCCAAACAAAATATTTTAAAAGTTAAATTATTATTAAATGAGTTTGTGTATATTTTTATTCACGAAAATAACATAATTTTAATTATGTTTTTCACTTTTCTATCTTTTCGCCTATTATAACAATTTAGATTATTAATTTATTTCTTTAAAATTTAAATATCAAAAAATTTCACAAAAATTATTTAAATAAAAAATAAATGTGCAGTAACAGTAAAATAAATTATTTTTCCAGAATTATATATTTTTAAACCAAATTCTGAATTTCCTTATTTTATGCATTTGTTTAGCAAAAATTTATAATAATATTTATAATCAACTATAATTCACAAAATTAATACACAAATTATATCTCGTATATATTTATGTGCAGAAAAAATTTTGTTTAAAATTATTAATATTTACTATTTTAATTAAAATTATTTCAAATTATGCGGTTTTAGGAAATTAATAAATCATATAAATTAATTTGCAATGAATTAAATCACCAAAATTTACAGAAAATTTAATTTACATATCATAAACACATAAAATTTATGGACATAATTTTATGTAAATAAATATATGTAAGAATTTATTTCTTAATAATTTCACTATTAATCGGTTTCCTTATTTGTAGAATTTCTAGCTAGAAAATTAGCTTCCTCCCCTTGAATTTCTATATGTAATACTAAATACTATTATTAGGAAATTTTTGAGGATTTGTAGAAATTTTTGTAGGATTTTTTGAGATTTTTTTTTACGAATGAATTTAGGATTTCTTTTTTTTTTTCCTTTCCTTATCCCACGTAGCTTTTGCTGTATATATAGGCTAAAACTTGTAAAGTTTATTTATTAGTTTAATTTTTCTTCATGGGTAAGTAATTTAGGAGATAAGGCAAAAAAATGAAAATCCTTAAATCATGCCAAGGTCTACTTTCCCCCAACTCAAAAGATTTTTAAGATATTTTATTTTATTTTATTTTATTATTATTATTATCTTTTTTTTTATCATAAAATAATATAGGAAATAAAAAGATTAAGTTATTATAGGTAATTTAGCTTGACTTAATATTTAAAATACAATATAATTATTAATATAATTATTAAACCGAGGGAGAGAAAAAAATGAAATTACCAAATAAAAAACAAAAACTTATAATTTAAACCTAATATTTTAATCTAAGAGAAATAAAAAAAGTGTATATAAAACTCAAGAGCTTAAGAACAATTGGAATAAAATTCGAAACCAAATTAAAAATAATAAAACGAAACGATGATTGAACATGTTACAACTCTTCCCTCCTTAACATATTTTCGTCCCGAAACTTGAGCCTAAAAGAACAACTGGAGATAACGTTTTCTCATATCAGCTTCGTTTTCCCAAGTTGCTTCTTCGTCATGATGGTTCGACCATAGCACTTTAACTTGAGGTATTCTTTTATTCCTCAATTTTTCACTTGATGATCCAAAATTCTAATTGGTCTTTCTTCATAAGCCGGGTTTCATCAATTTGGAGGGGTTTGTGAACTAACACATGTGATGGGTCCTAGATATACTTTCTTAACTGAGAAACATGGAATACATTATGAACTCTAGCTAAACTCGGGGGTAAAGCTAGTTCGTATACCACTTCTCCTACTCTTTTCAAAATTTCAAAAGGTCTGATAAATTTAGGGCTTATTCCAATGAATTGTAAGTGGGATATGGAACAACTTGCTTGTGCTTATATTAAGTACGTGATTCGCTATCATGGAATACCTCGTACTATTGTTTCTGATCGGGATACTCAATATTTGTCACATTTCTGGAAATCACTACAACAAGCGTTAGGGACCACCCTTCTTCATAGTACGTCCTTCCACCCAATGACCGATGGTCAGACGGAACGCGTCAATCAAATACTGGAGGACATGTTGAGAGCGATAGCCATGGAATGGCAAGGTTCATGGGATGAACATTTGGATCTGGTAGAGTTCTCTTATAATAACAGTTACCAAGCTACGATTCAAATGGCTCCGTTTGAAGCACTTTATGGTCGTAAGTGCCGTAGTCCTGTATGCTGGGATGATTTTACTGAATCTGTCACCTTAGGACCTGATATGCTTGTTCAAATGATTGAACAAGTAAAGTTAATTCGCGAGAAAATAAAAGCAGCCCAAGATAGACAAAAATCGTACGCCGATCTCCGACGTCGGCCTGATGAATTTGAAGTGGGTTACAAGGTTATATTTCGTGTGTCTCCCATGAAAGGAATAGTTCGCTTTGGTGCTCGTGGAAAGTTAAGCCCATGTTTCATAGGTCCTTATGACATTGTGGAGAAAGTAGGGAAGTTAGCCTATCGGTTAGCATTGCCTAATGCTCTGGGTAAGGTGCACGACGTTTTTCACATTTCTCAGTTGAAACGTTACGTCGCAGCCTCTTCTCGTGTATTAGATCTAGAGCCGTTAGAACTTGATGAGAGCCTAACCTATGAGGAACAGCCTGTCCGGATATTGGATAAGAAGGTCCGTAGTACTCGTCGGAAGGATATCACCATGGTTAAAGTATTATGGTCCAATCACCGCTCACAAGAGGCAACCTGGGAGACGGAAGACTCCATGCGAGAGCAGTATCCTCACCTTTTCTCTCAGGTTAGTAAGTTACGGGGACGTAACTTCGTTAAGAGGGGTAGAAGGGGATAGGATTTTCGTGCGATTTATGTTTTGGGTTGCTTTGTGTATGTGTGTATAGTGATTAACTTCGTTTTACTTGTTTTGTGGTTATGTGTTATGATAAGTGTGGTTTTGGGGTCAAAACCTTTTTAAGGGGGTGGGTCTGTAACACCCCGATATTTTCCCGATATTTTTTTCCCCGATATATTTAATAATTTACTAGTAATATTATATATATATATATATATATATATATATATATATATATATATATATATATATATATATATGTATATATATATATATATATATATATATATATATATATATATGTATATATATATATATATATATATATATGTATATATATATATATATATATATATATATATATATATATATATATATATATATATATATATATATATATATATGTATATATATATATATATATATATATATATATATACATATATATATATATACATATATATATATATATACATATATATATATATATACATATATATATATATATATATATATATATATATATATATATATATATATATATATATAATTTATTATTGGGCTTGATTATGAGATTTGAAATCCGTTTTGGCAATTAGAATTATTTGGGCCCAAACATTTCCTTAACCCATCTTTTATTTTCAAAAAAGAAAAAAAAATAGGAGGGACTCTTGATGGAGCTTGTAACTCCCTTAGGGTAATGAAGGATCAAGGCGTTAATCCCGTATAATTAACCCTTCTTAATTTCTTAATCATTTTCATTTTGACATCCTTTCATTTCTAAAGTTCCCAAGGACAAAAAAAAACATATCCTTTCAAAATTCCTTCTAATCCACATTCCTAACTCCATTACACTTCATCATTTGGTGTTTTCCTTTACAATTGTAAGTGTAATTCTTAATCTATGTTGATTCTTAAGTTTTAATTTAAAATTCTATGATTATTATATGTTTTATCTTATAATTCACGTTTAATTTAAGAATTTAAAATTTCATGTATGATTTTGGGATGTATTTTTCTATCTAAATTGATGAAGAATGTTTCTTTTTAGAGTTTTTAGATATGCATATATGTGAAGAATAGGATTGGTTTGTGTGATGGGTGATTTTGAAATTTATATATAAATATGAATGTTCATGTAAAAAAAATGTGTGTGGTTAATAAAATTATTGTTGAATAATGAATTTAATCTCAAAGATGGTTCATAACAATTATATAAATTTGGTCATTGATATTTAATAGGCAATGTACCATTTGGATTTCATTTGTTGATGAAATTTTGGTAAATCCCGTAGGGTTAGAAAAATGGTAAAAAAATTTGTTTTTGGGACACTTTTTGGCTTGAAAATAGGTTAAAAATACTTAAAGTATATTATGAATTATGAAAATTGGTACCCAGGGGTTTTGACGCCTTCCGGACGCAACGGTAAAGTCGGAATTTAAGTTTGACAGTGTTAACATACTGTTCTGGACAGAATACTAAATCTAAATTTTATTGGATGTTATGTTGTGATGAAGTATGTTGTGTGATCATGAATAGTTTGCAAGTGTGGCTTGATGTTAGATGTGTGTGTGTGTGTGTGTGTGTGCCTTGATTGTGGTTTGAGAAAGTGTGAATATATGCTTATTCCCGTATGTACGATTGAATCGTGTAGGAAGTCGATTCGTGACGGGAAGTTGATAGGTTCATTTAAGATTTGCTTTTGCTTTCTTAAGGTACGTACACGCAGTAAAACTTTGTATATCGTGGATTGGTTGTTATAAAGGAATAATAATAATAATAATAATAATAATAATAATAATAATAATAATAATAATAATAATAATAATAATAATAATATATTGAATAAAGTGTGAAGGTGATGTTATGCTTTCTTATTCAAGAGATATGATTTCAATAACTTGATGAGTAGAGGTAGAATGACCTCACTAACTTTAAAGTAGACGTAGTATGACGTCGATTGGTGGAAAGATTTTACTCGCGGTTTGTGGGGGCATTATGAGCCACCACGGGGGTATGCATACTTAACCATGGGCACCGAAGTAAGGCATGTTGCCTATGGTAGAGACTTGCTTAGGGTTTAGCTCCCCCTAATGTATTGTCTTACTCCGGAAGTTTGGGGTTTGGTTCGGCAGTATGGCCGGAAAAGTACAGCAGTATGGCTGACTAACTCAATGAATCATTTGGAATTTATTAAAAAGTAAATATTGAACTGTAGCCGACGTATGGTAAGTTGCCATTGTGCTTTATGCTATAATGTTAATGTTATAAGAGATGTTTTTGCTGACGTGTACCTTTGATCTTAACGATCCTACGATGATGTTGTTTTTCCTTTCGGGGTTAATAACTAGCAGTGAGTTAAGTTGCAGGCTGGGGAGTGAGGATTACATCTGAAGAATAAAAGAGATAGAGTACGAAAGGATTTTAATTTTGAACTTTATTAGCTTTTTAGAAATGGATTTATTCAAGAGGTGACTTCGCTCTCGAGATGTACTCCTTGGACTTTTGGTTTCATATCTTTTATCCGCTGCTAAGACTACGATATCACTAATTAATCTACAATAACTCTAGTAGAACTCGATCCGCAAGTTTTAACTTTAAAAATTTCGTTTTCTCGTGCCTTTTTGACATCTTGGTTAAACTCGGATCCTGCTTCGTTTTCTTTTAAAATATAAAAATCTCTCTTTTAACGATCCGAGTTTTTCCGGGATGTTACACCTTTCCACCAAAATAGTTTTCTTAATTCTTCAATTATCTTATTTCTACCAGGGTGTAAGTGAAACATTCCCTGGTGTCCTTCTTTCAATATATCTTCTTTCAGCTTAATATTGTCTGGTATACATAATCTTCCATTCATTCTTAGTTCACCTTTCTCACCCACTTTGAATGCTTCTGTCTCTTTTCTTTGAACTCGAATGATTAACTCGATTATCTCGGGATCTTCTTGTTGAGCTTCTATTATTCTTTCGAACAAAGTTGGTTGTATAGTCATTGCTCCCAAATACTCAACAACTTGATAGTGATTAACAATTTCTAGCTTTAACTTCTGGATTTCTCGCTATAGTTCGCAAGGTACCGTCATTATAGCATTTACAGATATCCTCGCCCTTCTACTCAATGCATCTGCCACTTTGTTTGCTTTTCCAGGATGATAATTTATGTCAACTTCAAAGTCTTTAATGATTTCCAGCCACTGCATTTGTCCCATATTTAGCTCCTTCTGATTAAAGACATTTCAAAGTTTTATGATCGGTGAAGATCTTGCATGGTACTCCATAGAGATAATGTCTCCATAACTTCAGGGCAAAAATTACGGCTGCAAGTTCAATGTTGTGTACTGGATAATTCAACTCGTGTGGCCTTAATTGCCTTGACGCATAAGCTACTACTTTATCTTCTTACATTAGTACACATCACAACCCTTCCTTCGATGCATCACAATATACCTCAAATGCTTTCCCATGTCGGGCATGGTCAACACAGGTGCAGTCGTAAGTCTGCTATTAAGCTCTTCTAGTGACTTACTATGCTTCTTATCCCATTGAAATCGAACTCCCTTTTTAAGTAACTCAAACAACGGTCGGGCAATTTCAGAAAAATTTTCCACCAACTTCCTGTAATAGCCTGCTAAGCCTAAGAAACTTCTTACTTCAGTAACACTCCTTGGATTTGGCCACTCTATCACTGCCCTAATCTTTTCAGGGTCAACAGAAATTCCATCCTTCGAAACAACGTGCCCAAAGAAGGATATTTTTTCTAACAAAAATTCACATTTACTAAACTTACCATATAGTTTCTCCTTTCTCAATTTCTCCAAAACTATCCTTAAGTGCTTCTCATGTTGCTCTTCATTCTTTGAATACACCAATATATCATCAATAAACACAACTACAAACTTATCCAGTTAAGGGTTGAAGCATCTTTGCATGAGATCCATGAATGCTGCTGGAGCACTCGTTAGACCACATGACATTACTTGAAACTCATAGTGTCCGTATCTGGTTCTGAATGCAATCTTATAAATATATTCTTCAGCAAACCTTAATTGATGATAACCAGAACTCAAATCTATCTTCGAAAAGACCCTTGCTCCCCCTAACTGATCAAAAAGGTCGTCTATCCTTGGCAAAGGATAACGATTCTTGATGGTAATCTTATTGATCTCCCTATAATCAATGCATAGCCTCATACTCCCATCTTTCTTTTTGACAAAGAGAATCGGAGCTCCCCATGGTGAAACACTAGGTCCAATGAAATTTTTTTCCAGCAATTCATCTAGCTGCTTCTTCAGCTCAGCTAATTCAGCTGGAGCAAAACGGTAAGGAGTTTTAGAAATAGGGGTGGTATCAGGAATAAGGAAAATATGGAAGTCTACTTCTCTTTTTGGAGGTATACCGGGTAATTCTTCTGGAAACACATCAAAATATTCTTGAATGATCGGGGTTTCTTGCAAACTAGGTTTAGGTTCACTTCCTCAGTAGTAATAAAACATAAGAACCGTTCATCTCCTGTTCTTATCATTTGTAACGCTTGAATTGCAGAAATAGTCTCTAGCTGAGATTTTGAGTTTCTCCGAATACACTTCATTCCCTCAGGTGTTTCTATTCTAACAACCTTTTTCTTACACAAGATCTCCGCTGAATATCTCTCCAACCAATCCATACCCAAAATGATATCAAATGTTCCCAAATCAAATTCAATTAAGTTAGCTAGTAAAAGATTCCCACAAATCTCCAATGAAAAATCATAAAAGATACGATCACACAGGAAAGGTGTACCATAAGGTAAATGGATACACAATTGGGATTTTTGAGGTTTCAAAGAAATAGAAGCTATGTGGAGAAAAGCACTAGAAATAAAACACCTATCCGCACCACAATCAAACAAAACATTTGCTGTTAAATTACCAATAGAAAATTTTCCAGAAATTACTTTACCTTCAATTTCAAACTCCTAGTGTAAGCCATCATAATGATCCCGGATTGCATGCAAGCCTATTGATGCTCTAGTCTCATTACTCTGATTGCCAAATGCTCTGTTACCTGCAGCTTCCGATGTTGTTTTGCTCTAATTGAACATTTCCCTACAGTTACTAGCCAAATGTCCCTCCTTGTGACACTTGTAACATACAATCTTCCTACTACAGTTTCGGCCTCGATGATCTTTTCCACATAACCTACGTTTCTACTGTATCAGCCTTGCTACAGTTTGAAACGGCTTCTTCCCATTATTCTTGGCCTTCTTGTATCCACCGCCACCACTAGTTTCATTCTTTCTTTTACTAAACCCGTCTTCTTTTTCCAAAATACGCTTGTACTCCAAGGATTGATTGTACAAATCATCAAAATCTTGGTATCTAAAAGTGCCTTTTTGGATCTTGAGGTTCAGACCCTCAAAAAATCTAATCGCCTTGCATCTATCAGAGATCACTATTTCGGTAGCAAATCTACCCAGCTCTCTGAAACAAGAATTCATTCTCTTTCTTTCTCTGAAGTAAGGGCGGGTAAAATTCATCACATAGCTTCTTCAAAAATTGTTCCCAAGTAGAATCTATGGCAATTTGTTTTACAGTCCTCCACCATAGTTTAGCAGTGCCTGTTAAGTAGAATGCGGCCAAATTCACTTTCAAATTTGACGGACATTTTATGGCCTCCGATAGTTTCTCCATTTCTGCAATCCAATCCTCAAATCGAACTGGATCAGGTTCTCCATCATATTTTGGAGGTTAATAACTAGACAATCTCTTATAGAATTTCCCTTCATCATTTTCATGGGAGCGACTCATTTGCTTCTCCATTAAATTCAATAGCCTCTCATTATTTCTTTCCATCATTCTTAACTGATTTTCCAGAGCCAGAATTCTTGCATTTTGCATTGTATCTTCAAAAAAATTGTTCCTCATCTCCGAAGGTTCACCTCTTACGATACACCCTCTACCACCACCTTTTGGCATCGTTAATTTAAGTAGGAAAGTATTACGTTAGCAATATTTTAAATCGTAAATCGCATTTTTTTTTTGCAAATAATACACATAAGCACATCATTTTTACACAATAAAAAAGATTTCATTTAAAATTATTCATTTTTTTTTCAAACACGTAATTTATCACGGAGTTTCCTAGTATCGGATAAGAACATCCGACTGTTCGAATAACGTTAGCTCTAATACCAAGTGTAACAGACTATTCTTTCCTAAATATAGGTTTAATAAAAAATTATAGTAATTAATGCTAAAGAGAAAGTCTACTAATAAAAAAAATATTTTCAAAAAAAACAAATAAAACTTAAATTATTAAAACATAATTTTACACATTAAATCCTGCTTTAATACATAATTATCGTTATTATATACCCATTGTATTAGTTACATACATACTATATCCTAATATCACATAGACGGTACAATAGCTTCTTAATAACCTCATGTAAAGTCACCTGCATCATCTGCTCCCATTATAAGAGAACAGGCGATGAGAATCGGTCAGCTAATAAGCCGGGTAAAAGGATTTATGCAATATAGAAGATTCATTTTTTTTTTCTTGTTAATTATATATATATAACTTCTGGTCCTTTGGCTTGAGTACCAAGGCGTGATTTACTAACACTTCTGCTTGAGTGTTAAGGCATGATATCCCATTACTTATTTAATGAATGCAACACATATGATCTTTGTTTGATATATGTAAGGGCCTGTTAAGGTGATGTATACCAAAACCCCTAACTTAGTAGGAGTCGTCACTCCTCCAGTACAATGTTGCTCGAGCCACAGGTCAGGTTAAATAACCTTACTGTGTTACCCGTATTTTACATGCCGGAAAACACGTCCCACGTTTTTTACATGCCGGAAGCATTGTTCGGCATATCCTTACTATCAAGCCTTTTTATTATATCATGTTACTATTTTCATATAAATGCAACATTACAATAACATATAATAGAAATAAATTTATGACAATTTAAATATAAATAATCATTTATTATTAGGCTAAATCAAAACTTAAATGGGTCTTTAGTATTTATTTACAGATTAATTTTCAATTAGCTTTATTAATTTCTTAATAATCAATTTCTTAAATGTCTATTTATTATAAGTGATAAAATAAATAGTTCCATCATAAATAAATACTAAAAATATCTTAAAAGGGACATATTGGGTTTATTATAGATCTTAGCCCATTTATCCAAATTTTTAGAAAATAAAATTTTATTTTATTTTATTTTATTAATTTCTTAATAGCTTAGTTTTAGATTTAATACATGATAATTAATTTCCTTAAGATTAAAATCAAAACAAAATATTTTAAAATTTGAATTATTATTATTATTATTAAGATTAAAAATATTAATATTTACTATTTTAATTAAAATTATTTCAAATTATGCGGTTTTTAGGAAATTAAAATGAATATATCATATAAATTAATTTACAATGAATTAAATCACCAAAGTTTACAAAAAATTTAATTTATATAGTATAAACACATATAAAATTTATGGGCATAATTTTATGTAAATAAATATATGTAAGAATTTTTACCTTAATAATTTCACTATTAATCGATTTCCTTATTTGTAGAATTTCTAGCTAGAAAACTAGCTTCCTCCCCTTGAATTTCTATAGCTAATACTAAATACTATTATTAGGAAATTTTTGAGAATTTTTAGGAATTTTTGTATGATTTTTAGAGTTTTTTTCTAGGAATGAATTTAGGATTTCTTTTTTTTTTTTTCTTTTCTTATCCCACCTAGCTTTTGTTGTATATATAGGCTAAAGCTTGTAAAATTTATTTATTAGTTTAGTTTTTCTTCATGGGCAAGTAATTTAGGAAATAAGGCAAAAAAAAAATGAATTCTTAACATCATGCCACCTAGAGTTGTTCAAATGTGACCCGACTCGAAAATTCAAACCGAAATCAAAAGTTAAACGACCCGAAAATATGTTTTTTTAGGTTTATCGAAACGACATTATCCGAACCGAAGTTGCGCCTGAACCGATTTACGACCGAAAATCGTAAAATCGAACTCGAACTGCGACCGATTTTTATAAACGACATATAACCGTTAACCGAGATTACCCGAATCTAATAGCGACCGAATCATGCTCAAAATCAAACTTGATCCGGCTAAAATCAACTTAACCCGAACTAAATTTTAATCGAAATGTTGTAAACCTGAACTAATTTTTACATAGAGGTATGATTGACTGATATTCAATCATCTTATTAGTTAATCTAATAAAGTAATAGAAATTTTAATAAATTAAATTTTATAGATACATGGTTTCATATATTTAGAGTTAATAATCAATGGTCAATGTTTATTTAACTATTTTTAATCAATTTAGATGAAAAATGATAAAACTTTAATTTTAATTTACAGGCAAATAAGTAAAAATAACAAAGTAATAATCACTAACTGATTTGCATTTTAACTATTTTGCCTTAACTAAGGGGAATCTTATCATCAATTAAAAAATGTCTAATAACTTAATCTGAAATTGACTCGATCTATAGTAATTAGTAATTTATAGCTAAATTCTACTGGAAAATAATACTCGAACCCGATCTGTATCTGGTAAAACCGAACCAATTATTAACCGATGACAGTCCGAGACCGATTGACTACTCGACACGAACTTCAACCGACACCGAACCGATGCTAACCCGATAGCTCAAATAACTGATCTTCAATCGAACCGTGACTCACCGACCTGACCCGAGTGTGACCCGTCGTAACAAGCATCCGAAAAATAACCGATCCGAAATACAACTGAACTGAATGACACCCGTCCGAAACCGACCCGATCACCCGAAAGAACACCTCTAATGCCACCTAGTCTACTTTCCCCCAACTCAAAAGATTTTTAAGATATTTTATTTTATTTTATTTTATTATTATTATTATCTTTTTTTTTTATCATAAAATAATATAGGAAATAAAAAGATTAAATTATTATAGGTAATTTAGCTAGACTTAATATTTAAAATACAATATAATTATTAAACCGAGGGTGAGAAAAAAAAATGAAATTATCAAATATAAAAAAAATTATAATTTAAACCTAATATTTTAATCTAAGAGAATTAAAAAAATATATAAAAAAAATGAAGAACTTAAGAATTAAGAAAAAAAAGGCCTGTTACAATGTCTGAATTCTGAAATGGGTTTTCCTTTTAAGTTGTTAGTGCTTCCTTCAATTCTTATTTCCTACATACTCTTTTTAGTTCATTCTCATCCTTACTCTCTAAATGAAGCCAAAAGTTTGAAGCTATCAGTGTTATACACCATATTCATATCTATTGAATTTTCATACTCATTTATTTAAAGCATCAAAAGTAAATGAGTAAACCTTTTCATTCAATAGCCTTACATTTATTTAGCTGTTCATTCAATCCTAAAATACTTTCTAGGTGGGATCGAATAAGTGTGAATTTGTTGTTAGTTAATCAGATCTTCAAAACCCCACGTAGGTGGGACATTGGGGTAATAGAATGTTGTTGGTAGTTATGGTAAGTGCAATTTAGTTTAGTTTAATCTACCTTTTTCACTAAAGCTTTGTTATTTCATTCTTGTTTAATTTAGCTTTTGGTGAATATATGGAAATATTTGGCCATTTTAAATTGAGTAAAAATGATTAAACTTGTTCATGTCTTCTGGCTTCTTGGGGTTAGAAGTAATGGGTTATGTTTTTTCGACTTTCAGCTATTAACCTGATCATCATTAACTATTGTTACTCATAATACTATTGATGATAGGATTCGTCCAGAATAAGGGCCCTTAATTTGAGATGACGTCTATTTGTAGGTTGCATGTTCTATATTGTCTATACTTTCAGTGTATATGATTCTGCTTTAGTTTAGGTTTGTCTTTTGGATATGGCTACACTGCCAATCTAACCACTGCATTGGTCAGCAACAACAGAATGGAAGAATCTACACTTGACTTCAATTTAATCAATAGCAACACATAAATAAAATTTGCTAAAACATTGGTTCTGATTTATTAATGTGGTTATTGTTTACTTTTATTGTCATTGTGTTTTTTGCTTAGCTCTTTTACTTAGCTTTCTATTTTTATGAGTTTTTGATAGAGTCCTTTTGTGGTATCTGCACCAACGTCTTGGGCTGCAGTGTCTTTGTTAAACGTCTCAGTTTGGTTTGTTCGAGATTTACCATGGGCATCACTCGATATGTCACAACTACAGCGAAAATAGGTAACAATCTTGGCATACTCTTGCTGACTAAATATATTCATGCCATTGTTATTTAAAGTAGCTCTAACGTAATTAGTTTGTTTCATATGTGACTTTTTTTTTCATTTACGTTTTTTTGGGAATATCTGATCAGTTTATTTTTTATTAATTTTTTTTTGGGAATATCAGCTTCGTTATTTAGATTTTTTTCAAACTTCATGCCTGGCTTCAAAACCACATTAGATCATGTTACATATTGTGAGATTTTGAACAAGATGAATGCTCCTTATGTATCTGCTTGATATGTTGCAGTCCTTGCGGTTGGAGGTGGAATATGAGATTTAGTACGGAAGCGTTTTTCTTTAGGGTTTATAATAGCAGAATTCACTTTTTCTGAATAATTACAAGCATATTTAAATACATTCATCATCCTTCTAATTTAGGAAGGAAATAAGAGCTAAATAACACAATTCCTAAAATACAAAATATATTGATTTCCAAAGAATATTTCTGCTTTCCTACACTCCCCCCTCAAGTTAGGCCGTATGATTCAGCGAGACCTAACTTGTATATGGCGCTGTCGAATGTCTATGTAGGAACAGCTTTGGTGAGAATATCTGCAAGTTGTGCTTTAGAACGAACAAACTGGGGATCGATTATCACAGAAGAGTTTACACGGTTTTTCCTGTGGAAAGGTTAATTCCCCAAGAAGTCTCCTGATCCATAGGATTTCAGTGATACCTTTTGTAATTCCCCGAAACTCTGCTTCTGCACTAGATAGTGCTACCACCTTTTGTTTCTTGCTTTTCCAAGTGACCATATTTCCTCCAACTAGGGTAAAGTATCCTGATGTTGATTTTCTGTCATCTCTATCACCTGCCCAATCTGCATCTGTATAAGCTAGGAGATCCAAATTATCATTCTTTCGAAATAGTAGTCCCCTGCTGCTTGTATTCTTCAGATATCTCAGTATTCGCATAACGGCAGTCATGTGATGGATTTGTGGTTTGTGCATGAATCTACTGACTACACCTACTGCATATGCGATATCAGGCCTATTAGTATGTGAGAGATAAATGAGTTTTCCTACCAATCTCCTGTAACGATCATGATCTGTAGGTTTTTTTCCTTCAATTATCTGTAACCCATGGTTTGTTGCGATGGGCGTATCTGCAGGTTTACAGTCAAGCATACCGGTTTCTGCCAAGAGATCTAGGATGTATTTTCGTTGGCTAATGAAAATTCCCTTCTTTGATCGTAGAACTTCAATGCCAAGAAAGTATTTTAGATTTCCCAAGTCTTTCATATCAAATTTACCTGACAGTCTTTCTTTCAATGCCTGCATTTTATCTGCATCATCTCCTGTGATCACCATATCATCCACATCAATGATTAGGCATGTAATTCGATCTTTTCTTCTCCTGAGGAACAATGTGTGATCTGAATTACTTTGTGTGTACCCAAAGTTGTTTATAGCAGATGTAAACTTCCCAAACTATGCACGAGGAGATTGTTTGAGACCATACAGAGCCTTCTTGAGTCTACACCCTTCTTTTAAGTTGTATGTTTCTGAGAATCCTGGAGGAGGTTTCATGTATACTTCTTCTTTGATTTCACCATGTAAGAATGCTTTTGTTACATCAAATTGATGTAAGGGCCAATTTTTATTTGCTGCTATTGAGAAAAGAACTCGGATGGTATCAATCTTGGCTACAGGTGAGAATGTCTCAGAATAGTCTACACCGTATGTTTGAGTATATCTCTTTGCTACTAGCCGAGCTTTGTAACACTCAATGGTTCCATCTGCATGATATTTGATAGTAAACACCCATTTGCAACCTATTGCCTTTTTCCCTTTGTGTAGCTCACATTTTTCCCTAGTCTCATTCTTGAGAAGTGCAGATATTTCCTCCTCCATTGCCTTTTTCCACTTAGGATCCTGAAGAGCCTCTTCCACATTTCTAGGTATCTTACTGGAGTACAGAGAAGCATTAAAGGCTAATGCCGTCTGAGCTAAGGATTCAACATTGTTCCGGTCTGCGGGATATCGAGATGTTTTTGCCTCATATTCTGGATCATACCTCTTTGGGGGAACGCCCCTTGTTCTTCTCGGAAGTAATTCATACCTGTTAGACATCTCAACACTTTGATCATTATTGATTTCAACACTGAATTCTGTATCTTCAGTAATATCATTATCAACCATCACATTATCAGAAGTATTACCAATCACATTATCAGAAGTATTACCAATTACCTCAGGTGATTCAGGAGAATCAGGATGCTCAGGAGCAGGAGTGAACTGGAGGGTAGAAGGATGTTCAGGAGTTTCAGAGGCAGTGTCGGTGGTGTAACCTACTTGCTCTTTTGGATCTATCCTACTAGGACATGAGAGCCAGCTTAGATCCTCACTAAGGTTCTCCCCCTGAGGTCGAAGCGGGGAAAAATAGTAGGAATCCTCAAAGAACTCACAATCTAAAGTCACATACATCCGGTGAGAGATGGGATCAAAACATCGATATCTTTTCTGTGTAGTGCCATATCCCAAAAAAACACATTTGACAGCCCGGGGTTCAAGTTTGTTACGACTCCGTAAGGGTAAATGAACATATACAACACACCCAAAAACCCGAGGGGGAAGAGAATGCGAGAGGGGACCTCATGATGTGTTTTAAGAGTGTTAAGGGGAGTTTGGAAGTGTAAGGCCTTGGTAGGAAGTCGATTGGTTAGGTAGTTGGCAGTGGCAAGAGCTTCTGGCCAATAAGATGCGGGAACCCGAGATTCAATCATGAGGGCCCGAGTAATCTCAATAAGGGTTCTATTTTTCCGCTCAGCCACACCGTTTTTTTGGGGGGTATCGGGGCATGTAGTATGGTGTATAAGGCCATGATCATTAGCAAACTGTTTCATATTGAGATTAACATATTCCCCCCCCACCCCCCCCCCCCCCCCCCATTATCCGATCTAAGGATTTGGGGCTGAGTGTGAAACTGGGTAACAATCATGTTATAGAAGGTAACAAACACATCAAAGACTTCAGATTTGTGTTTTAAAAAATAAAGCCAACTCATGCGAGTGCAATCATCAATAAAGAAAACAAAATATGAAAAACCGTGAGAGTTAGAACCAAGAGCAGGGCCCCACACATCAAAATGTAACAACATGAAAGGTTTATGAGTTCGGGACAAGCTAGGGAAATAGGAATGTTTATGACTTTTAGCTAACACACACTAGTCACAGTCCAAAAAATTATTACAACTATGAAGAGATGGAAAAAGACGTTTCAAATAACCCACTGATGGATGTCCAAGACGTCTATGCCACATTCGTAGTTGGTGATTAGGAGATCGACGAGCAAGCGATGTATGACCTTTGTGACCAGCCTCATCCACATAGTATAATCCTCCTCTCTCAGTACCACACCCAATGATCGCTCCTGTTTGAGCATCCTGCACAGTACAACCAGTAGATGTCATGACAACATTACAATTTAATTCTATAGTTAACTGACTAATAGACAGAAGTTTATGAGTTAATTTGGGAATTAAAAGACAATTGTTAAGATGTAGAGATGGGGAAATAGCAACCGATCCAGCTTTAGTAACATTAACAAAATCACCATTCGCAGTCTGAATTTTATGACGAGAAGTATGTGTTTGAGAGATGAGATCACGCGGGTCATAAGTCATTGTATCAGTTGCCCCACAATCAAAAATCCATGTAAAATTATTTTCCTTCTCACAAAATAAACCTTTGGGATGATTTAAAATTGGGATGGGTGTAGTATGTGGGCCGGGTGAATGGGTAGGGTTAATATTATACTCCCTATAAAGGGGAGTATTTTAGGAAATAAACTCCCACCCCTTTCTCTCTCTTCCTCCGTCCTTCTCTCTTCCTGTGGTTTCCTCTTTACTGTTTGAGTCCTTTCTGGACTCTTCCTTGTTTCCCTGGTTGCTGTTGTATTTTCCCTTACCATTTGTATTACCTGTCGGATTTTGGATGTCGGCGGTGTTCTCAGGTGGTGCTTGCCGGTGACTGGAAAGATCAGTGGCTAGATTAGCCTTGCCGCCGGTACGGGAAACCGTGGCCTTGGTGGCGGCTCTTTGAAGCTTATGTTCTTCCCACCAATAAGGGTACCCAATTCGCTTGAAACATCCCTCTTTTGTGTGCTTTGAACCTCCACAGTGGGTGCACTTGAGGTATGTCCGATCTCCATTATCACGCCGAAGTGAAGTTTCTGACTGGCCTTTGATTGCAAGTCCCCTACCAATCTCTAAAGGATTCACTCCTAGTGATGAGGTGGTACCCATGATACCACGTCGTGCTAGTTCTCGACGAATCATGGCGTATGCCATTTCAATGGTGGGTAACGGGTCTTGATTCAGTAAATCTCGCCTTCCTTTGTCTAGATTGTCGTTTATGTCGGCTAAAAACTGGTAGAGTCTTTGTCTCTGGATGAACGAATTAAATTTTGTGATGTCTGCAGAACATTTCATCGGATTTGGCATCCGACGATCGATTTCTCTCCAAAGTGTGTTAAGTTTGCCATAGTACACTTCGATTGTGTCATTATTCTGTTTAAGGTTTGCTGCTATACTGCTAAGATCGAAAATTTGTAATTCATCCCTTCCACTGCTTAGGAGAGTTTCAATTCCTTTCCAGAGCTCCCATGCCGTAGTGTAATCAAGAAATTGATTTACTAGGTCTGAATCGATATTGGCTATAATCTAAGATAAAACGACTGAGTCCCGTTGTTTCCGTTGTATGTAATTTGAGGCTGTGGGTTCAGGAGGGACGTCGATGATGTGATTGAGATGTCCTCTGCCCTCAATAGCAATTTGAATGAGTTTACACCATTTGTTGTAATTGTGGTAGGTTAATTTTTCGACGACCCGTAGGTCAGTTGTTTGTGGTTCAATTGTGGAATTGGTTGTTTGTTTAATTGCTGGAAATATTGGAACATTTATTCCATTTAAACAACTGAAATGAGCTGCTAGTTTTGGTTTGTGTTTTGGTTTTCGTCTATCATTGTAGGTTAGAGAGGTAGATGATAAGTCCCTCAAAGATTTATAAGTTTTTTTCTGGATCTAAACCCTATGGCTCTGATACCATGAGATTTAGTACGGAAGCGTTTTTCTTTAGGGTTTATAATAGCAGAATTCACTTTTTCTAAATAATTACAAGCATGTTTAAATACATTCACTATCCTTCTAATTTAGGAAGGAAATAAGAGCTAAATAACACAATTCCAAAAATACAAAATATATTGATTTCCTGATGCGTATATGGGATGATTGCTTCAAGAACACGATGAACTCTTCCAAGAATCACTATCAACACCGGCAGGGAACACAATGACACACGCACATACACCTTCTGTTCTGAACAACGAACAAGAAGGCTGGCCAGAACAACTCCAAGAAGTGGTCCTTTGGCCGTGGATAGAGACAAATAACCCGCACTGGATTGATTGGCCTCTTCCTCACACTCCAATTGAAAGGCACTCTTTCAATCTTTGTGGAATTAACCCGGAAACTCACTTTGCTTTCACTCACATAGGACTCTCACGGAACAGCAATTGAACAACAATTACTTGAGAAATTTTTGTATTGATTTAATCTGAACTGAACTATTACAAGGGATTAGGCCTCTTATTTATAGAGCTATGAGATCTTCTAAAAGAGCTAAGCCTAAGCCAAACCATAATAACGGCTAAAAAGTAACAAGTGGCTATTATTTACACGTTTTAAACAACAAAAATTAGAAAACAGAATGTTAAGTATTCTTCCATCTCTTCCGCTCTGATCTGTCTGACAGGGGACCTTCAGCTCCCTTTCTTGGTGTCTTACTGTGATCGTTAGGAGGGACTTAAGGTGTTGATGGAAAGGTCCATGTATAGAGATTCCAAAACTACCCTTGGTGTATCCTAGAATGCTCAGGTTGACTCTGTGGATTAGCTCGAAGGTCTGCTGTTCAGCAGGTGATGGCTGGCAGTATTCTGGATCAGCCATTATCAAATATCAGGCGAACACATGACCTTGGAGCTAATCTTGTGGGCTCTGTGAGGACTCTCCGTGCTAACTCTGAGTCTTGGCTTTTTCTTCCATGTCCAAAGATGCCATCCCTTGAGTTTCCATGTTGATACGTGCACGAGACCAGGCGTTCTATTGTGCGCAAGGTAGGCTGGTCGTCAGATGGCTACTCTGTTGTCTGCTGACCAGAATGCATGTCTTTGTCTGGCTTGAGTGTTGCTGTGAGGTTCCTCATTGATTCCTCTTGGCTTTGCCATGCTTGGATACTCATGTTTGGTCTGGCTTGGGACTGTCCTTCCTTAATTGTCATGTCCAAATCAGCAAGGTCAGCGGGTAAGTCAGTGAGCATCTAATCAGTAGGTTGCTCAGCCATGTATCCTCCTTGGTTTGTCTTGGCTTGGCTTATCTTGACTGGTGGGCTATCCATATTTGGATCATTCCCTCCTTCTTTAAACAGAATTGTCCTCAATTCAGCGTTGCTCTCATGCTGTTTGAAGTCATCTAAGTTGAAAGCCTTCGACATACCATAGTTGTCCAGGAGGTCCAAATGCATCCAAGTAAAAGTCCCTTCCTGCAGTTCCCTTGGCTTGTTGTCAGCTTCTCCTTTGGTACTGTACTGTTCCTCTTCTATTACGATTTGCTTTTTGTGTTCGTTTTGTGGTTGCAGCACCTTTATAGTCCTTTGTTCAGCATTTGTAAAGTACCTGCAAACAGGATCAATGTCAGCAATCGTGTCTTCTACGGAAAAAAAACCACTTACATCACCGCATGTAATTGAACTGTCTTGGTGCAGCTTGTTCAATTCCGTATCATTATTAGTCATAGGTTTAAACAACTCCAGGTCTACTGCTGCATCTTCGAATGTTTTTAATGCTTCGGTTTGCTGTTTGACTTGTTCCTCACTAATCCTTGTAGTGAACAGATTTTCCTTCTTTAATCCAACATCATCAATAGGTATAGTTTTAATCAACTCAGTGTCTAATGCTTCATCCTTTACTGATTTCAAGGTTTTGGATTGCTATTGGGCTTGGTTCTCACTAATCTTTTTAGTGAACATATGCACGGATTCCTTCCCCTTCTGAATTTCTTGGTAACATTCACTCCTATTCACAACACAGCTTGTTTTCTTGTCTTCTATGAATTGAAAATTCTTTACACCACAGCATGTAGATGGGTTTTCCTGATGTAGTTTGTTTATCTCATTACCAGTAACAATCAAGGGTTTAATCAACTCAAGATCTAATGCCTTATCTTCTAATAATGTCAAGGTTTTGTGCTGTTGCTGGCTTAGGCTCTCATTAATTTTTTTTAGTGAACAGATGCACAGAGTCTTTCTCATTCTGAATTCCCTTGTAGTAGTCACTCTTGTTCAACACATAGCTTGCCTTCTTTTGCTTTGTAGGAGCAGCAATGGTCTTATATGGGGATAGGGGTGTAAGATTTGTTAGTTGTCTATAGGACGAAGGCACGTATTTCTTCCTGAGGTGTTTCTTCAGTTTGGTCCAAGTGTTAATCTTCTCCCTATTCTCCCTCCTTCTTTGCTTCTAAATTCCCTCAAGCCATAAGGCAGCTAATTGGTTTAACTTGATTTTGGCTAGTTTGTATTGTTGTTTTTCAGAGGTTTTGTTGAATTCAAAGTACCTCTCTAATCCGGCCTCCCATTCCAAGTAATCCTCAGGGTCGTGTTTTGTTCCCCCAAAATCAGCAACATCTAATCTAAGTGTTTCATTCTCTGTGGTTCTTTCATTATTGCGTGCGTGTACTATCCTTTCCCGTTGGTTCATGTTAATTTTAGTCACTGTATGTGTGAGTTGTTGGATGGTAAGGGTCATCTCAGCAAGTCTTTCATCCAAATTCATGATATTCTCAGAGCCACAATTCAAGAATCCTCAAACAGTAATTTTTCAGAAACGAAGATGAATGTACAAACAATAACAAACGCAGTAGGAAAGCAACTAATACATTCTGTCAGTAATCAAGAAATGCAAAATTTTTGGCTGCACCATCAATATGCACTCACTGTTAGTTTCCAAGGACAAGCGTACTGAACTGAATTTTCCTTACAGCAGTAGATCATGCAATGACTTAGATGTGCAGGTAAAATCAAGAACACAGCAGGAAAGCAAATTCCACTTGTTAGCAGTAGCAAGAAACACAAATTACTCAGAGGTTTCAGCAATATGTTTTTACTGTTAATGTTCAAAAACAAGCACAAATAATTTGACACTTTCTAACAGCAGCAAATAATGTGATGTCTTAATTGTAAAATAGTACCAAAGCAATATGCAGATGAATGTACACTTCCTGACAGCAACAAATGAAGTAAGAATTCAGTTGCACAGCAGTAACAAGAATACAGTACAGCTGATTATTATCTTCTGGTAGCAGCAAAGCAAACTGATTTTTTAGATGCCCAATTAAGATGCACAACAATGAATTTATTTTTTTTCTGAATCAGCAGGTAAAGTGATGATTTCAGATTTACAAATCAGGAGCACAGCACAGATGGGTTGGTCTTCTGACAGCAGCAAGAGAAACAACAAACAATGACTTAGATTTCAGATGCCTTGGATTTTTTGCACCAAGATTTCTGATAAGGATCAATTTTTAACAAGGCACACAGAAAACAGAAACAAATTTGTCACACTGTCAGCCAATGCTTACAGATTTCAGGGCAAATGAATGACTGATTTCCTTCAGATTTTGCTTCTAAATTGTTTCATGCAATGACTATAATGAATTAAAAACTTACACATGAATTCAAAGAACAACCTATTGTAATTAACATTTTTTAGACAATACAGAAGAATACCAATTGATACCAATTGATGCACATACAATGATGATGATGCAAGTATGATGATGGTTGATGAATATGAAGGATATGATGCAAGTATGAGATGAATATGATGTTAGGCAATGCAAAATTAAAACCTAAACAAAAATCAAACAATCTAATGCGTTCAATTATCTACAGAGAACCAAATGCAGCAAGCAAGGGGTAAGAACTTCAGGTGCACAACAAATCAGAACCTCAGCACAGAAAGGTTCAATACCTTCTGACAGCAATAAGAATTCAACAAGCAACACTTGGATTTTTTAGATTCTTTAGAATTGTTACACCAAAATCTTTTGATTAGGATCAATTTTATCAAATCACACAAAAAGAAGAACAAAATTTCTCACAGAAGTAATCAATGCACACGAATTTCTGGGCAATAAAAGAATTCTGACACAAACTTTGGTGTTCTGTTTCTGAATGTGATTATGCAATGAAAAACCGAGAATGTGATTTCATGGATTACAAATTTTGCACATGAATTCAATGAATAGTCTAATGATATTAATTGCTTCAGACAATTAACGCAAAAACAAATGTAAACCCTAATTTCTCAAAGAATTTCGCAATTCAGTTTGTTAAGATCAATCTTCCTCAAAGCAAATGTGATATCCAATGATTCATACAAAAATCTATCTAATTCCTAACAGATATTAAATCCACAGCAACCAGAGAATCGAATTACAAGAATTAAAATCGAATTTACCAATTTCCTCAGCGAAAACTCAATGTTCGAACAGTTAAATCGCAATTGTCATCAAATTTCAACAAACATTCACTTAAGACGTTCAAGAATTGAATGTAAATGAATTAATTGACAAAATTTGATATGTATAGTGACTCAAAATAGATTTTCAGAAATCAATTTGATGCGCATTCAATGATACGATAATCAGAATTTCAGAATTTTTTTTTTTCATTCCACAATCAAATGCGTATAATGATCAAATATATTCTGTAATCCTTAATTGTAAACGAATTATTAACAAAGAGAAATTGAAACGTACCTGTATTGGCGAAATTGAAACAAAAATCGCACTATACCTTTCTCTCTGATCACTCCTTCTCAAAATGTGAAAAATGGCTTGTTACCTGACTTTATTGATACTCCTTTATCCTTGTCCCTTCTCAGAACTTAGGCTCTGATACCAAGTTGATGCGTATATGGGATGATTGCTTCAAGAACACGAAGAACTCTTCCAAGAATCACTATCAACACCGGCTGGAACACAATGACACACGCACATACACCTTCTGTTCTGAACAACGAACAAGAAGGCTGGCCAGAACAACTCCAAGAAGTGGTCCTTTGGCCGTGGATAGAGACAAATAACCCGCACTGGATTGATTGGCCTCTTCCTCACACTCCAACTGAAAGGCACTCTTTCAATCTTTGTGGAATTAACCCGGAAACTCACTTTGCTTTCACTCACATAGGACTCTTACGGAACAGCAATTGAACAACAATTACTGGAGAAATTTTTGTATTGATTTAATCTGAACTGAACTATTACAAGGGATTAGGCCTCTTATTTATAGAGCTATGAGATCTTCTAAAAGAGCTAAGCCTAAGCCAAACCATAATAACGGCTAAAAAGTAACACGTGGCTATTATTTACACGTTTTAAACAACAAAAATTAGAAAACAGAATGTTAAGTATTCTTCCATCTCTTCCGCTCTGATCTGTCTGACAGGGGACCTTCAGCTCCCTTTCTTGGTGTCTTACTGTGATCGTTAGGAGGGACTTAAGGTGTTGATGGAAAGGTCCATGTATAGAGATTCCAAAACTACCCTTAGTGTATCCTAGAATGCTCAAGTTGACTCTGTGGATTAGCTCGAAGGTCTGCTGTTCAGCAGGTGATGGCTGGCAGTATTCTGGATCAGCCATTATCAAATGTTAGGCGAACACATGACCTTGGAGCTAATCTTGTGGGCTCTGTGAGGACTCTCCGTGCTAACTTTGAGTCTTGGCTTTTTCTTCCATGTCCAAAGATGCCATCCCTTGAGTTTCCATGTTGATACGTGCACGAGACCAGGCGTTCTATTGTGCGCAAGGTAGGCTGGTCGTCAGATGGCTGCTCTGTTGTCTGCTGACCAGAATGCATGTCTTTGTCTAGCTTGAGTGTTGCTGTGAGGTTCCTCACTGATTCCTCTTGGCTTTGCCATGCTTGGATACTCATGTTTGGTCTGGCTTGGGACTGTCCTTCCTTAATTGTCACGTCCAAATCAGCAAGGTCAGCGGGTAAGTCAGTG
Source organism: Amaranthus tricolor (assembly GCF_026212465.1). Classification (NCBI taxonomy): domain Eukaryota; kingdom Viridiplantae; phylum Streptophyta; class Magnoliopsida; order Caryophyllales; family Amaranthaceae; genus Amaranthus; species Amaranthus tricolor. Next base: position 31,449,631 of record NC_080047.1, read on the forward strand.
AGCATCCAATCAGTAGGTTGCTCAGCCATGTATCCTCCTTGGTTTGTCTTGGCTTGGCTTATCTTGACTTGTGGGCTATCCATATTTGGATCATTTTCAAAGAATATTTCTGCTTTCCTACAGAGTATTTGAAGTACTTTCAACATCGGGAGATACTCATTTGTGTGGTGATGATTTTGACAAGGTTTGTAGACTTGACAGAATAGTTGTGGCTTCTATAGTGATTCTTTAAATTTGTCATGGGATTTTTTGTGTGAGTAGAAAATGGTTGATTGGCTAGCAGCAAGCTTCAAACAAGATGAAGTTAATTGACCTATTGAAGGAAAAACAAGCACTACAGAGATTAACTAAGACAGCCGAGAAAGCCAAGATGGAGTTGTCATCATTGACTCAGGCAGGATAGGTGCGCGTTTGGACTTCAAGTGTATTCTACTGTGCTTCTTTATGTTTTTCCCTAAGTTGCAGTTTTTTGAAATATTCAAACTCACAACTGACTATAGTTTGGGCTATTTTTAGCTTTCCATTTATTACCGCTACTGCTTATGGGACCTAAACACATTGAGACCACCTTGACAAGGGCGTAATTTGAGGAATTGTGTTCAGATCTTCTAGACAATTTTTCTAAATGAGCAAAATAGCTTATGTTGTTACTATTTGATGTGATATATTTGCTTGCCACATTGTATAGTTCATGGAATTTATCTGGTTGCTCCTTCAAGATCATGTTTAAACTCTGCTACTACTGTTGTTTTTAGGTTAGAAACACCAGTTGGGAACTCTCTGAGAGATGCAAAACTTCTCCTTTAGTGATTTAGATGTAGTGATTCCTTGTGGAGGTTCCACACAAATCCCAACTGTTTAAGAGTTGGTGAAGAAGTTGACCAGAAAGGACCTAATGTGACTGTGAATCCAGATGAAGTAGTTGCTCTGGGGGCTGCAGTACAAGTATAATTACATTTTATCTATCATTATTCATAGTCTTTTATGAACATTATTAAGAAAAAAATTGAACTTAACCCGGGTTCAACTCCCTGTAATAAAATTTCATTTTTCATAAGCATATTTAATGGAAATGCGCTTATCGACTTTCGTACTTTAAAATTCTACGCTATTGTTCTATTAGGAATGTAATCTTTATTTTTCTTTACGGTGTTTATTTTATTATAAATGTCATTTTTCGTTGTTTAGAACAATTATAAATTGTGCTTTCAGTTAAGAGAAAAATAGCAAACTAGAGTTTGTCGTGGTCTTGTGATTTTATTATCATTTTTCACAATTTTTGACAAATTCAAAAAAATTTTCACACTATGCATCGTGTATTCCTGAGTATAGGTGTATTGTGTGTCATCTAGCATTTTACTCAACTAGTAATTGCGTAAAACATCATCATTTATCATGAATATTAAGGCGTTACCAAGAATATAAGATAATAGAATGTAGGATGTTGAATAATTCTTGCATGGTGGCCAACCTAATATAAAATTAAGTGACAAACAAATTTAGAGGATTAGGAAAATTTTAGAGCATTGAAACTTACAAAACCAACATTTGTATAGCAAAATAAATTAATATATTCAACATAAATATTTTCTTAGCTATTTTTTAAAATCGAAATACATAAAATATTATCATTAAACTCTAAAGTATAACGTGAGGGTCACACGCGGCCCAACAATTGGTTATATAAAGATCTGTGAAAACTTCTAAGATAGTAAGTTGAGTATAAAAAACTTTAGACACTTTGTTTCATACACAAAAATCGTATCGCTAACAATTTACACAATACATACTACTAATTAACGAAATGTTTATCAAATATTTATTAGTTTCAAATGTATATTAAATTATGTTAATATGCGATGTTAAATGATTTTAATTTAAAGGAATTTTGTTAAAACTCTTTTTTGTACAGAAACTCAAACTTAAAATCTTTCAATACAATACTCAATACTTCCATTCACTTATTAATATATTTACAGCTTCTTTTGAACTACATTATATACCTTTAGTTACACCATGAAGCAAACCATTTACATCCTCATTCTCACTATTATGACATGATATATATCATAAAAATACCTTCGCTTAGAATTGATTTTTTTTAAGGAAAATAGGATTTCTTAGGGGGTCGCGTGCTACACCAACTAGTCATTTGAAAATGTAGTATTAGATGGTAATAAAAAATTATGAACAAAATAACTTTTATGACATGATATATATCATAAAAATTTACACTACAAATCATTTTCATTCTCACTATTTAGTACTCATTACTAAATGAATCGCTCATATTTTTCCATTGGATAGAGCAAAAATTATTTTCCCGATAAACACTACTCCTTCTGTTCCATTACAATTAAATCAATAAAAAATAAGAGTTATTTAAGAAAAAAAATAAATAATAATAATAGAAGAGTGAATAAACATGGATGAAATTAAAAATATATTAAAATATTTAAAAATAAAACTGATACAAATGAAGTTAGATAAACCAAAAGAGAAAATTAAGTGGCATACTGGCATAGAAGGGGTTACTTTATTAGATTTTTTTGTTTGTTTTTTGTTTTTTTTTTTTAATTAATAAAGTTTTCAACCTCGATTATCCTGCAAAGTTCCAAGAATGCCTCACCCCGCCAGTATTTCCAATTCCATGGAATCCCTTCAATCATCTTTTTTTTCTCCAATTCCAAAGCGTAAAACCCAATATCAATTTCAACCCTTTCTCTCTACCATTCCCAAAATTCAATGCTCTGTCACCCCTGACCCGTGGACTCTCAGCGATGGAAACACCAACATCAACAAGCCAAAATCTCGTTCTAAAAATCCTAAAAACCCACTTTCAGATGACAATGCTCGCCGCATAATCAAAGCCAAAGCTCGCTACTTGAGTTCTTTAAGAAGAAATCAAGGCCCCCAAGCTCAAACACCTAGGTGGGTTCGTCGCTCACCTGAACAAATGGTTCAGTATTTAGAAGATGATCGAAATGGACATTTGTATGGTAAACATGTCGTTGCGGCAATTCAAGTTGTTAGGAGCTTGTCTCAGAAACCCGAAGGTACTTATGACATGAGAAAAGTTATGGGTTCTTTTGTTACTAAACTTACTTTTAGAGAAATGTGTGTTGTGCTCAAGGAACAAAAGGGTTGGCGCCAAATTAGGGATTTTTTTTCTTGGATGAAATTGCAGGTGGGTTTGTTGATTGATAAATTAAAAATTTTATTCTGGGTATTTTTAACTTTTGGTGAGATATTTTTGCTTGGATGAATTGCAGGTAAATTTGATTATTGAAAAATTTATAAGTTAACTCTGGGTGTTTCAAATTTATGTTAAAATTATCCTTGCTTGATGAAATTGTAAGTGGGCTTGTTAATTGTTAAATTAATTGGATTCTTTATGTTTTTTTATTTTATTTAGAGATTCTTTTTTTTTTTTTTTTTTTTTTTTTTTTTTCCTGTTTGTAACTTCGGTGCCCTTTTGCAAATTGGAAATTTTGATTGGAAATTTTGGGTTTATGACTTTGCTTTGTGTTTTGGAGATTCTTGACTCTTGGGCACTTACATTTAAAGAGTTATATTGGGTTATCATGTTTAATATTAGGAATTTAAGAATGGTAATATATATTTTTTTTGGAGAAATTATTTCATTGAAACTGTTGAATAACTTGGCTTATAGAAAGCTAAACTTATTGAAGTTGGACAACAATTGTTCTCTAATGAAACTTCCATTAGAAATTTTGAGGACAAATGTTTACCAAAACACTACATTAGTAATGAAGTTAATGATATGTTTAGTGCAGCCAAAGTTATTACTCCTTACCACTTGACAAATATGAATCATTTTCGTTTATTCCTTTGACATATTGCACGAGTGTTTCGAACTAATTGTTGCACTTGGAGCAGCTATGCTACCGTCCTTGTGTTATTGCATACACAATCGTCTTGCGTGCGTATGGTCAAGTTGGGAAGATTAAGCTGGCTGAGGAGACCTTTTTAGAAATGCTTGATGCAGGATGTGAACCTGACGAAATTGCTTGTGGCACAATGTTGTGTACATATGCTCGATGGGGACGCCACAAAGCTATGTTGGCTTTTTACACAGCTTTGCAAGAGAGGGACGTTATACTTTCGGTTGCTGTATATAATTTTATGCTGTCGTCATTGCAAAAGAAGTCGCTCCACCAAAATGTGATACAGATATATAGAGATATGGTTAATAAACAAGTTGTACCTAATCACTTCACCTTCACAGTCGTCATCTGTTCACTTGTAAAGGAAGGCCTTCTCGAAGAGGGATTGGCTGCATTCAACAGGATGAAGAGCCTTGGTTTTGTGCCTGAAGAGGTCACTTACAGCCTTCTTATTACATGTAATGTCAAAGAAGGCAACAAGGATGAAGTGTTAAGGCTTTATGAAGACATGAAATATCGAGACATTGTTCCTAGTAATTTTACTTGTGCTTCTCTTTTGAGTCTCTATCATAGGAGCGGTGATTTCTCGAAGGCCCTGTCTCTATTTTCAGAAATGGAAAGATACAAAATCCGAGCTGATGAAGTCATTTATGGTTTACTTGTTAGGATATATGGAAAGCTCGGTCTTTATGAAGATGCAGAAAAGACTTTCGAAGAGGCGGAAAGATTAGGCCTGCTTAGTGATGAGAAAACATACATAGCAATGGCACAAGTGCACATTGGTTCCGGAGAATATGTAAAAGGATTGCATATTATGGAACTAATGAGATCTCGAAATATTCCATTTTCTAGATTTGCCTATGCAATCTTGTTGAAGTGTTACATAATGAAGGAAGATTTGGCATCTGCTGAAACAACATTTCAATCTCTATCAAGTGCTAGAGTCCCGGATACCATATCCTGTAATGACATGCTCAACTTGTTCCTAGGAAAGGCTTTATTTGAGAAGGCTAAGAATTTCATAGCTCAGATAAGAAAGGACAATGTTGTGTTTGATGAGGAGCTCTGTAGGACAGTGATGAAGGTGTACTCCAAGGAGGGAATGCTTAGAGAAGTGGAACAGTTTATTGAAGAAATTTGTGGGAACAAATCTTTGGAAAATAGCAGCTTTATTCAAACTATTTCTGTGATTTTGCATGCACAAGATGGAAAAATCGAGAACAAAGAAGAGCTCTTGCTAGCCCCGGGAGTGTTAGATAGTTGTGCACTAGAGTCTATGCTATGTCTTTATTTAGCCTCTGGTGATAACATGAAAACAGAATATGTGCTTCATATTTTGCTTGAGGCTGCTGATGGCTTATCTGTTGTAAATCAACTCATTGGCAAGTTTATTCGAGAAGGTAATATTGGTTTTACTTGTTAAGTACTTCTATTTCCTGATACTAATCTCTTTGCGAATCGCGAATAAAAAAAGCAACTTACGGTCGGTTTTGGGCTATTTGAGGGTCATTTTGAGCGAGTCACAAATCCAAAAAACAAATTAACTAGCGAATCATGTTACACTGATCTTGATGATTGAAAATTCGTCAATCCTACTCGAGCAATACTTTTGTAGTATTGTCTAGTCATATCAAATTCGTCAATCCTAATATTTTTCTTGTTAAGTACTTCTATTTCCTGATGATTGGAAATCATTCTGGTGTAGGTGATGCATCTAAAGCTGAAATTATATATGATCTGTTGATTAAAAGAGACTCTAAGGCACAGGGTGGAATCTTGGCTACTATGATTAGCTTATATGGAAAGCATCAAAAACTGGAAAGAGTGAAAGAGCTGTTTGCAGCTGTGGCTAATTCTGACATTTGCGGATCTGAAATATACAATGCTGTGATTGAAGCCTTTGTTAAATGTGGGGAACCTGGGGAAGGTTACCAGCTTTACAAGCATTGTGCAATACGAGGAATTGATTTGAGTCCCATTGTGATCAGTGTACTTGTGAACAATCTGTCTAATCATGGTGGGTTTTCGAGTTCATCTTTAGTAAGATTTCTTAATTCTTATATATCTGCCCAGCTACTTTGATTGATGAGTTAAATTCAGTTATGTGCTGTACCGCCTGTACTAGAAAGTTAACTGAAGGAAAAATTGCTCATGATTCTGATTCTAAATGTTTCTGAATTTAACCTTGGTATACTCATGAACTTATAAATTTGATTTAGGAATTTTTTTTTCAAAAAGATACTTAAAGGAGCTTTGATTTATATAAAGGTGTAAGTCAAGAGTTTGGATCAAATCAGTGGAAAATGAGAAAGGAGGGATTTACATTTAACGATTAGTATTAAAAAAATATCATATGCAATATTGTATGCAATTAAAATGGCTTTATTCTTTTTATCTTTTGTTAATCTTTCATAAAGAAATATGCTTATTGTCTTAATTGCATCAGTTAACATTTAAATTGGTTTCATTCCTTTTATGTGTCCGTCAATAAGGATATATGCTTCATTCCTTTTGTAATTGTATAAAATTCAAAATAAGTAGTAATTAATAATATATTACCACATAACATGTTTATCTTTCTAGAGAATTAATACGCGTAAGCAGCATTTGTAATTTTACGTCATCTTTATTAGTATGTATGATGATATGATGATGATATGATATGATTTATGATATGATGATAATTATAAAATCTAGGGATGCATAAGGAAGTAGAGGATTTGGTAAAGAGAAGTTTGCGTGACAATATGGAGCTTGACACCATTGCGTATAATACATTTATCAAAGCGATGCTGGAAGCAGGTTGGTTGGGGAGTGTTTCTTTTTAACGTATTTTAATCAAATTACTGTATAGAATTTGAGAGAGACAGTAATCAATGATCCCGGCCCTTTCACAGGTAAATTGCATTTTGCAGTCAGCATATATGACCACATGTTATCTAATGGAGTTTCCCCATCAATTCAGACATATAGCAGTATGATAAGGTTGATCATTTAATCTCTTTTCTTTGAATACATGACTCCTAAGGATGGAGGAAAAGCCCCGCCTTACTTTCTTCTGGATGATTATTTGGCTGGTGTAGTGTCTATGGAAGACAAAGGAAGCTAGATAAGGCTGTAGAGACGTTCAATTTGGTGCAGAAATCGGGCATACCTTTGGATGAGATTGTTTACACTAATCTAATAAGCTTATATGGGAAGTCTGGTATGTGATGATATCTTCATATAGCTTAATTTCACCTTGTCTGTTTTTTGCATTTAACCTTCATCCCATATGTTTCCTTTTTCCTTATTTCTTCTGCAAAAAGGAGTTTTGATTCTTGACATGTCCTGTTATTATTTACGTAGGTCTTTTGATTTTTTTTTTGCAGGAAAATCTCTAGAAGCGTCTGCGTTATTTGCTAAAATGCAAGAGGAAAGCATAAAACCCGGAAAGGTGATTTTTTTTATATTGCTAACTCATGTAAACTTGGCCAAAATATTGTCAACTTGTCATTTTTGATTAGCTGGCTATGGATCGTTTGGTTAGGGGTGAGCGGAAGGGGAAGCAAAAAAGATGTCAGGATTAAGCTCCAAATGAATTGCAGTTTCCTTTGATGCTTCTTATATATGACGCCTCCTCGATCCCTCTGACATATCACATTTGATAAAGTCCCATTTAACTGTTGTAGCATTTAGGAGCTGATATGTGCCAACAATATTGCAGATAAGCTACAATGTAATGATAAATGTACATGCGGCTGTTGGACTTTACTCTGAGGCTGAGGAACTAATCACAGCGATGCGGAAAGATGGCTTCAATCCTGATTCTTTAACCTACCTTGCGCTTATTAAAGCTTATGCAAAGAGTATGAAATTTCGAGAAGCTGAACAAACCCTTTTATCTATGGAGAAAGAAGGAATGCAACCTTCATGTGCTCATTATAATGTCGTAATATCAGTATTTGCTGAAGCTGGCTTAGTCGAGGAAGCTGACAGGATTTTCAGCAGGATGCTTGCTTCTGGATTAAAACCTGATGTTGTATGCTGTAAGACGATGTTAAGGTGTTACGTGGACTATGGATATGTGGATAAAGGTATCTCTCTCTTTGTAAGGAATCGAGAATACGTAGAACCAGACAGATTTGCTATGAGTGCTGCTGTTCACTTATACAAATCTGCTGGCGAAGACCTTCAAGTAAAAGCTCTCTTAAACTACATGAATGAAGAAGGAATTCCGTTTTTGAGTAGCCTTAAGATCGGATCCAAGGCCAGAGCTTCATAAAAGTTTGTGGATGTAATCCATAGTTGTTGAACTCCAAAATCCAGGTGTTTGTTTGGTAGAAGAAAAATTTTGGTAACAAAAAAAGCATGTATAGAAATAGAACACAAAAGCAAAATAATTGGCATGATTTTGTATAGTATTCTTAGGAATACATTCAATTGGTATGTATTCTTAATTTTGTTAATCAGAGGATTGACATAATATTAAAAAGCACGCCTGGACTAGAGAGGTGCTAAGAGGTGATGATCTTTTGCTGGTGGGGATGATCTGATTTGCTGGAGTCCCACTGTCCCTAATTGGTTATGCTTGAAAAGAAAATGGTAAGATAGAAAATAAACTGAATCCTACAACTATTGAGAAGAAAGGAGAGAAAAAAGGAAGTTGATTTCATCTTTTTTTTTTATTTTTTCTTTTCAAATAGAATTTACACTTTGACTATCATCGATCTATATGAAAAAACATATTTATGTGAAATTTTAATAGATTCGTCTCAATATATATTTTTTAAATATCAATTTTTTAGAATTTTTTAAAACTCACAATTAAAATAATCCGACTTTTAAATTTGCATTGAAATTTACGCAAATTGTAAATATCAGGAGTAGTATTTTACTTTTTTTGGAAAAATACACATGGTTTTCTTCTTCTGCTCTTCTAGGTCGTAATTTTTTTCTTGTTTTTTCTTTCTTTTCAATAGTTTGTAAGTGACTTAGATATTTGACATTTTTTCTTTCTTTTATCTTAAATAGAATTTAAAACAATTATACAACAAGTCATTTTACATAATAAAATTTTTTTAAGTAAATTCAAAATTAAATTATAAAAAAAGTGAAAGTTTTTAAAAATTAAAAAGAAATCAAGTAAGTTTATTTTTTAATTATAACTTTTAATTTTTAATATTTTTGATTATTTATTTATTTTTCTTTTTCTGTAACAATTAACCTACTAAAATCATCATTTGAGCAACAATGTTCTTAGGTAAGTTATCCTAAAATTGGGATCATACTAATTAATCAAAAGTTGAAATTATTGTAGGAAAATCAGTAAAAGGTTAGATTCATGAAATACTAATAGTTATATTATTTATAATACTAAATGAATAGAAAAATTACCAAGATAATCCAATATTTTAATGATTTTCCTAAAATAGTCCCAACTTTTAATTAACTATGAATAACTCTAATTTTAAGGTCACTTACCCAAGCATTATTGTTACCAAAATGGTAACCGGTTTTTGCAAGTTAATTGCTACAAAAAAGAAAAAAAAAACCAAAAAATTAAAAATATTAAAAATTAAAAGTTTAAATCAAAAAATAAACTTACTTGATTTCTCTATTTAACTTTTTTAAAATTCTTTAATTTTTTTTGTGATTTTAATTTTGTTTTTAATTTTAATTTTTTTTATCCAAAATGACTTGTCGCATAGATAAGAGATTACCTTAGTGCATTCTTAACAAGAATCCCTTATAATTGGGATTATTCATGCTTAATCAAAATTTGAAATTATTATAAAGAAATCAATAAATAATTAGATTATTCTAAATAATTTTTCTTAAATCAGTAGGATGAGAGCTGAATCAAAAACTTACTAGTAGAAACTAAAAAGTCGTTCACTAAATAAAACAAGACACAATTCTTTTTCAAAAAAGAATTAATTGCGAACTACAACTTGAGTTTAGGGCTTTTGCGAATTATAGCCCTAACATTTATTTTTTGCAAATTACAACCTCAAATGTATCAAAATGTACACCATTCAAGTCAAGTGACCGTTGACCAGCCTACATGACCCTTAATTAGTCTAAATGACCTTGACCCTTACTAATCACCTTTGACTTTTCTAATTACCTCTTATATCCTTGTGTTTTAGCACTTTAACGTCGTTTTCACCCATCACAACGTATTTTTTCAAAAAACAGACGTCGCAATTTTCCTTATGGGATAACTCTTTTGAAAATTCGGTCGAAGCAAGTATTATTTAAATCGGATTTCTGATATAGTTATCCATAAGGATAATTGCGACATCCGTTTTTTAAAAAAATATTATTGCGATGGGTAAAAAGAACGTTAAATATATTTTCGGTTTACAAGCCAGAAAATAGACGAATAAGTACTTATTTCGATTGGATTTTTGAAAGAGTTACCGCATATGAATAATTGTGACGTTTGTTCTTAGAAAAAGATCGTTATGATGAGTAAAAACGACGTTAAAGTGCTAAAACACAAGGATAGAATTAGTAATTAGAAAAGTCAATGGTAATTTGGTCAAAAATCATGTGAATTGATCGGTCACTTGACTTAAGTGGTATACACTTGAAGGCTATACTTTCGATACTATAATTAGTAAAAAAATAAATATTAAGTATAATTTGTAAAAGCTCTAAAGGCACAGTCAATTATTTAAAGAAATGTAGTCTTATTGATGAGAGCTGAATTTGACTCGTTTCTCTCTACCACCCCTTTCTGCAACCCGGTTGTCTTTCGTTCTTTTTTCCCATCCTGTTGGCTTCCCATTGTCGATCAAGTGAAAATGGCGCTAAGCTTTTTGAGATCGCTCGCAAAATCAACCGCTTTACGTTCCAATGGCAGAAGTTTCTGCATTGTTAGCACGGAGGTCGTCACCTCTCACACTGATAAATGGATGCAGGTAAATTCCTGTGCTTTTGTATTTTATTTTGTTAATTCTTGTTTATATACTCACATTTATGCACTGTGAAGCTATAATCTTTCTACTTGTATTTGATCGAAATTGGTTGTAATATTATACCTGTTAGGTTCCCTCTAATTCTATGAAATGGTTACCTTTTCTCTTATTAAAATTAAATTTTAGGGTTGATCAATTTGACCTGTGATTCTTTTGATTGGATCAGATGTTATTTGATCATGAATCTAGTGTATTTTTGGTTGTCATTGTTAAAGATGGGATTTTGATTGCAATGTTTAGAGATAGGAAAATGTCTCTTTTGGGCTAAAATTTGTCAAATTAGAGATTGTTCTTATTTGTTGGCCTATGAAAGTCTTGTGAGAAAAAGAAAATGTGTTCCAAGTTTTTATTTTTCATTCTTAATTGGTGAACCCAATGCTTGTTAATAGTCATTGGAATCATTTTATAAATTATGACCACAAAGTTTAGGTTATTTATTGATTATAACCGCAAAAGTTTAATAGTTACGAGTATCGAAAAGTGCAATCATTGTAACTGTTACACAGGATTTCCTTCAAAAGGAAATAAAATGACCTAGTAATCTCTAAAATGACCTTTGACCAAACCAATTTACATTTGACCTTTAATCCATTTAGTTGAACTAAACCATCTCATTCTATTCCACCAAACCCATATCCACTTTGAAGCTTCAATAATGGCTTATCTTGAAGCTTCATCAACAATGTCTTCTCTTGAAACTTCAATAATGGCTTCGAAGCAATTAATCTCTCTCCATTTTCTCTCCCTCAAAATTCAAAACCCCTATTAGTAAAGTCAATCAACCCAAAACCTTTTGTAATAATCAATTAATCCTAAATCATTAATGAAAAACTCTACAGTGAACCATCAACTTTGATGAGAATACACAAACTCAAAGTTTGTGTGATTCAACAAGACTGATGACGAAAATGCTACAAAAAATATCAACATTGATCTTGAATGATCCGATATGCAGTATAGTAGTTTAATGATTCTTATCTTAAATGCTTAGAAAACAGCTAAGGGCATGAATATTGTTAAATGGGAAACAAATTTGTCATCCAAAATTTATAATCACTCAACCAAATGGCTTAGGGTGAGAATTATTGCAGTCTCTCCTCTTTATTTAGGGTTTAGGATTAATAATTATTACAAAAGGGTTTTTGGTTGATGAACTTTACGAATTGGGGTTTAATTTGTGAGGGAAAGAAAGAGGAGAGAGATTAATGGTTTTGAAGCCATTGTTGAAGCTTATAGAGAAGTCATTGTTGAAACTTTAGAAAGGACATGGATTAAATGGCAGAGTGAGAAGATGAGTTAGATTAGCTATTCAGAGTTAAGGATCGTAAATTAGTTTGGTCAAATGTTATTTTAGAGGTTAGTAGGTCATTTTATTTTCTGGACCGGAATCCGGTGCGCTTAGTTTTAAGAGGTGTTAGGCACATTGAGGGTCCGAGGCACAAAAGGTCCTTTTTTTCGAGGCGCAATGTACAGGTTGAAGGTACATAATTTTTGTATGCGACGCACACAATTTCGCTTATAAGCTCCAAAATCAATATTAAAACATATTTAATACTTAATTCAACATGAAATTCAAATTATATTTACATATAAGTAAGATATACACTTATTTAGCTCATAAAGTCATATGATAACGCGATAAGTCAATAATATAGTCTTGAGTTAACAAAAGAAATAAAAACTAAAATAAAGATAAAGGTTAAGAAAGCAAATATTGGTTCCTGATGGTTGAAATGTTTTGTGACGCACTTAAACAAAGTAAAAAAATACTAAAAATTTGAATTAGAATCATCTTCCTTATAAGCATCTTCACCATCTCCTATATAGTTCTCATCATGTCCTCATCATCTTCAACTAAAACAATATTAGGAACATATCCTCATAAGCAATCCCTTTTCCTTTATCTTTTCTAGAGGAAAGACACGCACTATCTCTTGTCCTTGAAGCTCTAGCAACATAACTCGGATTATTAGCACTAGAAACTCTAGCGACTTGCTCCCATGTCAAATCACATCAAACACATACTCTACTTAATACACTAATTTAGCACATAAAGTCATACGATTTTTAAATAAGTCGATGGTATAGTCTTGAGTTAACAAACGAAATAAAAATTAAAACAAAGATAAAGGTTAAGAAAGCAAATAGTGGTTCGTAATGGTTGAAATGTTTTGTGACACACTTAAAGAAATAACACACACTTAAAATCTAAATTAGAATCAGATTCCTCATAAGCATTTCCACCATCTCCAGTATAGTTCTCATCATCACTAATATCCTCTTCTTCCTCCTCCTCATCTTCAACTAAAACAATATCATGAATATATATTCCTCATAAGAAATCCCCTTTCCTTTATCTTTTCTAGAGGAAGGACACGCACTATCTCTTATCCTTGAAGCTCTAGCAACTTGTTCTCATGTCAAATCATCATCACCAAACACATATTTTACTTCATCACTAGAATTACCATCCTCCCAAGCAACCACTCGTTGCTTGCATCTATATTATCCAAAAGAATTGGATCCATGGTGTCATTTTTGATGAACCGACGTCTTAAAGCACGATTATATTCTAATGACCAAATAATTTAACCGACTTTGGGCCAATCAATTTCTCTTCATTATATGAAGTTAGGAAAAATATTGTAAGTTGTAGATAAAATAAGTGTTTTAAAATGTTTGAAATAAATCATTTAGGAAAAGTAATGCTTACATGTTGAAAGACACTCTAATTCCTTTCACAACCACTAGCTGTCTAAGTGAGACTTAGAACCCTTACAACTAACTTTTGGAGACTAGGAGTTGAAGCTCCAAAAGTAGACCACCACTCGGCTATTAGAATACAAAGCATTGTAATTTTCATGTTAGTTAAAACAAACCCATTTAAGATTTTCTACTCTTTTAATTTTTTATACATGAGGGATTGTTTTTCTTTGTCCAATGGTCATTTGTGTTCCAAATAGGCCCAACACATATTTTTATTTTTTTCAACTCGGTTGGAATCTTGTCTTAAGTATCTGCATCTCTAATCAATCTTGAAAATGCATGCAATCAAACTGTTCATTACTTCTTCACAGCCTACCGCCTTTGGGTTATAATAGATGGTTGGGTTTGGAAAATAAACGATAGCATGCAAAGGAGTGTAGGACGGTAAAATCTGTTATCTACGTGCCCAAAGACCTCTTTGTAATGCTCCTCCTTTATTTGAGACTCTTAAAATAGTCTCATTAGCCCTATCCATGGCTTCATAAATATACCCCACAACCGACTTCTTCTCACCATTAACCATCCAAAGCACTTTCATTAATGCTCCACCAACTTAAGAGCATAAAAAACATTTCTCCAAAAATTGTCTTGCAAAATGAAAGATGCTATCTTTTCCTGATTAACCTTTAGCCACTTGGGTTGATTCCACTCTTCGGAACAACTTTCTTCCCTGAATTTACCTTTTGCTTACACCATTATAAAAGGGTGATGAAAGAAGTTGGAAATCTACTAACCTTTGGCCTATGCAAATTTCTTTGATACGTGAACTTTATCTTCAAGTTAACAAGTGGAATATGGTTATATATATAAGCATTCATGTAGATACACTCCTTGAGTGCATTAATTACTTTGGGGATATTTCCATTATCCTCCAACATTAGATTAATGCCATGTACCATACGAGGAGTCCAATAAAAAAGTGTCTTTAGGATTCAAGTATTTTCCTATAAAATAAGAAAATAAATCTTAGTTTTATAAATGTCACTAACAAAATAATTATTTAAAACAAACATTAAAAATTTTTTAACAGCCTTGACATAATTAGATGCATTATCCGTCACAACTTGAATTACGTTATACTCACCAACTTCCTTAACCAAGGTAGTTAAAATCGTTATTCTAACTTAAATCAGAAATAACTCTTAGAATCAGATCGTAGAATCGAATCATTGAATAGAATGATTCTATAATGTTGCAAAAGTAAGTTGTAATTGCTTATTTATATTGTTTAGTCATTTTTATTGTATAAGAACTCTTAAATTCATTTAATATTTAAAAATTGTGTTATTATTTAAAAATGACATATATCGAAGTACTTATTTGTTGCATTTTTTCTCTTATTTTTATGAATTGACGAACATAATAAGATATAAACTAATCATATAATCAATATTTAAATTAATCAAATAAACCAATTAAATACAATAACAATGATCCTTAATAAATTAAGCAACACGAAGTTGAGTGATATGGATCATGGATCTTGTAACAGGTTTATCAAAGACACATTATATTGTAATAGTTTCATAGCCACATTATGTTGTAATAGTTCAAAGCCCTAATAACTTCATAGCACCAATGAAAAACTCAATAATGTTCACAATCAATAATGCTGAAATTATCAATTATGAGCATAGATTTAATCATTAATAGGTTAGTAACACCAAATGTAAGCAAGCCTCAACTGGTAATCTAGATTAAAAAAACAGTTCAAAGGTAGTAAGATTTTTCATTAAAAAGCTAAGAGTGTCAACTCCCACGCGTGTTGTTCATTACACAACCGTATTATAATCAAGAGTTTCAATTTAATCATTAAACAACAAAAAGATTCGGTAGATACATACGATTCTAATTGCGTATCTATGATTCTGTACAATTCCAATCATTCTACTTGCCATTCTAATCGATTTCGATTTTAGTAACGATTTAAATAGTTAAGTGTATTTGAATTGTAAAATTGTATGATTCTACGATCTAAATCGCGATTTTAACAACCTTGCCTCAACCATACTCTCAAGCACTTTAAAAACCATATTGGCGTCTTATTTGAGTTCTGATCCATAGATTTTATGAACATAAAACCCTTTGGAGAGTTCTCAAGAAAGTTCATGATGTCCTTGGATGCAACTGAATCACACCACCCATCTGATAAGATTGAACAACCAACTTTAGTCCACTCTTTCCTGTGGTCTTTCATTGCATTCTCTGTGGCTAACACTTATTTCTTAAGAGGACCCCTTAGCTGATGCGTTATAGGTGGTTTCAATTCCTGGTGATACTGTCCATTGGTCTCACACATTTCTCCAAAGCTAGGATAAATGGCGCCATTAAAAGGACTGTCAGCATCATAAAGAAACCTAGCTATTTTCCTACAAGTTTTATCACTTAACTCCTTTTCAACCTCTTTATTTATCTCTTTTCCATCACCCTTGTTTGGATTAGCCTTAAGAGTGACAAGTATGTCAAGTGGACCTTTTATTCTTTGTTTTTTTTGGAAGACTGTTTCCTTCCTTTCAGCCCATTGGATTAGTTTCTTGAGTATCCACTAACTCATCATATTCATCATTTTGAGTTCCATGGACATTTGAAGCATTTGACTCTTCACCTTTGATTGAGTTTTCCTCATCATGAAAGCTCGAATTTCCTCCACCACATGGTCTGGACATTTATTACATTTAGTCACATTCCTTAAACCGTCCAACAGATGATGTTTCATTCGGTATGCTCCTCCTTTGGTGCATTTACCCAAAATAAACGAGTGAAATTATTTTTATTGAGATTTGCTCTGCCATATCAAACAAGTGTTCAAAGCCACAAGCATAATTAAATGATACCACAAACATAAAAAATTAAGAAAGTAATCAAATTTAATTGAGCACATTAATTCATATCATTTATATTAAAATTGAGCTGATCAATTAAGCATATATCATCAAAAAGTAACAAGTAAATTAAGCTCATCAATTAAGAAGCAAAGTAAGTAATCAATTATTAGCAAATTAGACTCATACATATTACTATCAAACAATCATTCTCACACCTATAAAGTACAAATAAAATTAAAAAAAAGTAGTAAAGAATCAAAAAATACACACATGATAAAGGACAAAGGTAAATTACTTTCATTTATTGGGAAAAGAAAAGTGAAGAACATGAAAAACCAATGCTCAGTAGAGAAGAAAGTAGAAAAAAAAAAAAATAGAAGAATATATTCGACAAATAAACAAAGAAGAAGAAAAAAAGAAAAAAATTTTGATCGACATTCGAGTGTTCGACAGAGAAGGAGAAGAAAAGAGGAGAGAAGAAGAAGTAGAGGACATAACTAGAGGTCAACAGTGGGTTGCAGCTGCTCAATTGCTGGCCAGTTTAAAATGATGGAACAAAATAAACAGAAAATGGCGGAACAAATTCAGTTTTTAGGGAAAGAAAGATTAGGCTTTTTTGTTTACCAACCCCATTAAACTATACTTCAGGGTATATCAGTAATATTAGGCAAATGTCTGAATTTTTAAAGTCCCAAAATTATTTTGGTCGGATTTAACCCATATACCGGAGGCAAGAGAGGCAATAGAGGCAAAGGAAGAAAGAAAGGCACGCCTCTTGGTATGCGTTGCGCCTTGACTTGTGGAGGCGATATGGAACTTGCCTTGTCCCTCGCACCTGTGAGATGATTACAATGGTTGCACTTTTCAATTTATAGTAGCTATTACTCGTAAATATTGAAATTTGTGGCTATAATTTTATATAAAATAATTCTATTTATTATGCAGGTTAAATTTTGAGTGGTAAGGAAAAGAGCGGGGAGGGGAAATGTTCTTGTTGGTCATATTGTTACTTTGCCCTTAACTTTATCGTGATGTTCATTGGTGAGAGATTGGTGTCTATGATTTAGTTGCTGCTCTGAAATGATGGCATCAGTGTTCCATTGATTCATACAACTAACCCCATAATATTGGGATCATGACTTTTGCATGCTGTCTAAATTAGGGGCAACTACCAATATGTAATACTCCCTTTAACTTGCATGCTTGTTTGTGTATATAACATATCATGGGGATGCAACCATTAGCTTAAATTTTTGTTGAGATGGTTCTCATTCACCCTCATTTCAAGTGAAATATTTAGCATCATGTATGAGTATGAGGATGGCATGTGTTGTATCTTTGTTTAAGGGGCATGCGTGATAGAATATATAATGTATCTTGGAGCTACCACCATTAGCTTAAAGAAAGCGTAATTAAATTATAGGAGTATTTTGTTGTGCATTTGAAACGTGAGATGTTTACATAATATCATGATTCTCATTTCCGTTTCTTTCTTTGTAGAACAAAAACAAAAAGTCTCCAATGGAGTTGATTAATGAAGTGCCGCCCATTAAAGTGGAAGGGAGAATTGCTGCTTGTGAAGGAGGTCATATTTAATGCTAAAATTGTTAGTCTTGATATTCTATTAAGACCGTCTAAATGCTTCCAAGATCATGAAATTCATTGACCTGCTTTTTTGTGTTTCTTTCCTAATGACAGCTAAGAATCCGTTGGGGCATCCAATTGAGTTCATCTGTCTTGACCTAGACACCCCAGCAATCTGCAAATATTGTGGCCTCCGTTACATTCAAGATCATGGTGGTCACCATTAGGAGCTGATTTACATACTCTATCCATGTAACTCCCCAATTGATGGAATGACAATATCCGGGACATCGTTTCCTATGTAGTTTGCATTTGTGTCCTTTTCTCCTCTAAGCGTTATGTTCGTGCAATTCAATTCAATGAACATAGTTGATCAGCTCGGAAATAATGAAAGCACCTATTTCATTTTGTCTTCATTTTGTTTTTCCTCTGAATAGCCCCTTGAAGCATATGAATATAATTAATTTTAAAAGATCAAATTTCAAAACTGCAAAAATCATTGCACGTACTAGGGACGGAAGAATCCCAAGTAGTATAGCAGGAAAACTCCACTGATTCGAGTGTATTCAGTTAACATTAGGCATAAAATGAAAGAGATTTGCACTTTGGACATTCATCCTATATACATTTAGGATCAATCACTAATAAAGAATATCACAAATGAATATAAATAGAATTTATTGTACAAGTTAATGTCGATGTCAAAATCCATCGGAACCAATCTATATCATTTGCCTAACCTGTAATGCAAAGTACAACAAAAACTCTTCCACTAATTGGGGGCTCAAACAATGATAAACATCAACGTCATAAATTCCAGAGAAAAAAAATATCGTTGGCATTGTTAACCTACATTTCTTCACCGCCATTGCAAAGAAACTGCAAAAACTCGAGATAAATAATCAACTTCACCGATACTCATGAAGCCATCTTTGATTTTGATGGGCTACTTTCTTCCGTTCCAGCCAACTTCCTTCTCTGTTGGTGTTCAGCAACCTTGTAATCTACAACCTCACGGAATAATTGAGCATCAAGGATACAATTTTCACTACCATAAACAGCTGCTTGAACACTTGCCATTAATTTTGCTATCTCTCTTCCTGAAAATCCTTCCGTTTTAGCAGCAACCTCTCTGAAAAGGTCATCTGTCAATCCTTTCATTTCAATCTTCTGCTGCTCTTTCTTAAATAAATGTGAAAAAAGCCCGGGTTTTCTTTTTCCAGCTTGTGCTATATATTTATCAAGATAAAGTTTCACCAGCTTGTATCTTTCTTCCTCCCCAGGTAATGGGAACTCAAGGACTTCATCAATACGATCAGCCACTGCAGAATCAAGATCTCCTGGACGGTTTGTGGCAAGAGCCAGCACTATGTCCTTGGACTGGTCACCAGTTCGGAACAGAAGGGCATTTAGTGCACTCCTTTGAGCTTCACTCATGTATGTTTTGTTTCGTCTGCAATACCACAAGAGCATTCATCAACACATCAACGGAGACTGAAGTATCACGAAATGCACATTGTGACATGCTGAACATGGAGACCTTAACTCTGGCAAAAGATTTAAGAGCATCCAAAACCCATTTTAGAAGTATATCTCCTTGATGGATCTATAGGTTTTTTTCATTGGTTTTAGATTTGATAAAATATAGTATGATGACTCACTTAAATCATATGCTCTTATTTATGGGAGGTTGCTTAATATCAAAGTCCAAACAAATATAAAACTTTGTCTTTATGTGGGTAAGGTTCCAAACTTCAAACCCCTAAGTGATTGATTGTTGCATTGTATACAATACATGAGCTCAAAAAGAAACTAGGCAGTTTCTCAATCATGAAGGGCCTGTACTCCCTGCTTGAAGGGAGCAGAGTGAATCTGAACTGAACTATGTGATGTGCTGTACTGAACTTATTTGAACGGGGAAGAGAAGGCCCTAATTACTACGCTAAATTTTCACGTGATGAAGCTGCTGTACAAAGCAGCAGGATCACAAAGAATGAAGCATAAAGGTCCAACATTTTCGTTCTAGGAAATTCAAACTAACATAGGCACTCACTCCCCCAATGAAGTACTATCAATGTAAGTAAACCTCCAATAGATCCTCAATTTAAAAGAATATAAGGAATCAAGGGAGATATGTTGCAAATGTGCACAAAAGAGTGAGTTCCCAAAAATAGTAGGGATATTATCAATGGTACCCCTGTGTTATTGCACTTTATCTTTAGTACCCCCGTGTTTTTCGTAATTCCAATGGTACCCCCAAACTATCTTGCTAATTACAAACGTGACACTTTTTAAGTTTTTTCCGTTAAATGGCCATTAATTTTTATAAAAACCAACCATGGTTAGTTTCTTCTTCCCTTTTCCCTCTCCTCTTCCTTTTCCTTCTCTCCTTCCATGGGTGCTTCTTCAAGGTTTACTACTTCCACAACCCATGCTCAATTACCACTATTGAAATAATTTCTAATCTAAACTTCTATTGTAAATCATCATTCATTAATCAACACCAATAAAACCAACTATTGGCATCTCCAAGCAACAAACTGCTCAAATTATTATACAATTCCCAAACAAAAACCCCTTTAATAGGAATGAATATACACAGTTTTGCAAGTATCAAACATGCATCAATCAACCAATCATTAAGAAACAAAACTACAAAACAACAATAAAATTCGGGGAAAAGAATCAACAAAATGAAAAAAAAAAAAAAAAAAAAGAGGAAACCCGAAAACTTTTTTGACCCAGAAAATTTGGGGAAAAGAATCAAGTATGAAGGGAAAGAAGAAGAATAGAGGTAGCACTAGCCAACAGTTTCTTGTTTTCATGTTTCTTTTTTGAACCAGAAAATTTCAATTTTTTGATTTGAATGTTTTGGAGGAATGTTTGGGATTTGGGAACTGGATTTGTTTTAATTGTTGGAAATGCAATGTTTGTGTAATTGATGTGAGCTTGTTAGTTATTTTGATTTTAATTTTGTGCCATTGGTTTAAGTTTACTTGATGAGTACATTAAAGAAGCAGCCATGGAAGGAGAAGGAAGAGGAGAGGGAAGAGGGAAGAAGAAGAAAGCAATAAGAAACTAACCATGATTAGGTCAAATTTATAAATTAACGGCCACTTAACGGAAAAACTTAAAAAGTGTCACGTTTGTAATTAGCAAGATAGTTTTGGGGTACCATTGGAATTACGAAAAACACGTGGGTACCAAAGATAAAGTGCAATAATACAGAGGTACCATTGATGATATCCCAAAATAGTAAGAGAAGGGAAGACAATAGAAAACTAAGAGATAATTCTGAAGGTAACTTACTCGCAAAGGAAGGCATCAGCTTCATCAATAAATAAAAGCAAACCCTTATTAGACTTCTTTGCCCAATCAAACATCTGGTGTATTTTTGTAACAGCTTGTGCACCTAGTGGTGCAACATCTCCACCTGTCATCAATGCATAGTCCAAACCCTGATACAACATAAAATAAAGTTTTAAGAGAAGAGACTTGAGAAAAATTCCGTGCGCTTGTATAGGCAGAAAATATGCATGCTGATAGTTCTAATAAAAAGAACGTTCTCAATGCAAGATTTTACAAATTACAAAGTAACTAAAAGTATGTTTCTCAAAGAGGTCACAAGTCTTGCTACGCACAAATCCTATTGTTCAACTAGCTATATAAACTCATTTTCAGACTTTTCAAACTGATGCCCAATTAAAGGTCAAAATACATCTACTACTCAATGTAGCTGTTATAGAGAGCAGCGGCAATAGAAACGTATATATACACTCTATTGAAGTTAAATAAAACCAAAATCTGCATTTCCAAAATACTTTATATATTGGAGTGTATTTAATTACCTACACTGAAAGAGTGTGGCGTGAGGCTTGTTATTTTGGTCATTGTTTTGCATGACATGTCACTGTAGAAGAATTCTGGACCCCAAAACATGGTGCAACAAGTTATGGTGAAATGCTTTGATTGGTTGCTTTGGAATGGGATTAGCCTTCATGATCAAGGCATATAGTACATTGAACAGCTATGGGAATATGCTAGAATGAAGTGTGGATCAAAGGGGCTGCGTGGAAGAAGCAAGAATGAAGTCAGTGGGTGCTCGCTAGGACCTGCTTGAACAAGCACAGCAGGTGCTTGAACGAGCAGGCTGTGCAAAGGCTAACAGTCAGTTTTTCCCGTGTGTTGCTGTTTTTGTACTCCCTCTGTCCCATTAAATTTACATTATTTTCCATTTTGGTTCATCCCACTTAATTTGCATCATTTCTATTTTTGGACAATGGCCCACCAATTTCTTTAATCTCATCCATACATTTTAACTCTCTTTTAATTTCATCCACACAATTCATTCTCTTTCTTCATTTATTACCACTTTTTTAATTGTTACTTACTTTCTCTTTGATGCAATTCAAAGAGAACAGATAAGTAATTCAAAGAGGACAGATAAGTAATTCGTAACCTATTCCTACCTAACTCATAAATAACCTCATGTTGTATAATGTAATGAAGAGGCAAGCTATTAGCTTGAGCCTCCCATATCCCTCTCTTATCTTATGATTAATTCTTTACTTTCTCAAATGCTTAATTCCTCACACAAATGCTCCATTTATGTGATTCCTTCAAGTTGTATCGAGCTTCAACCCCTTCTATCCTTTGAATACATAATAAATACACTAGCCTAGGATGGTGGATGTAGTCTCATTAATGGTGAATCACCTTAAAATTTTGTGTTATTGTTTGCTTGATTTTATATGCTTAGAATCATCTTATTGCTTGCAAATGGTCTTATTTCATTAGTACACCTTCATGCCCTGATCATTGGCGATGCCTAGATTTCATTTTTATGGGTTTGAAATTTAAAATTTCTTTAGTCTCTTTAGGGTAATTGTCCCATTTACTTGGACACACTTACCAACACACACTAATTCAAGCATAAATATCTCTAATTGTGTAGAATTAAAATTTTTTAAAATGAATTTATTTATATAATGTACATTGAAACGAATAAAATTAGAAATCCGGCAAAGATGGAGATGTAATATTAAAATATGTGTACAACTGTTCAAATTTTCTACAAATTATAAATTAGGAGACCAAATGACTAATTATAATTAAAGAGAGACAACAATTAAATAGACAACTGTACAAAAATTGGAGAAAAAACGAATTGAGGAACTTAGTGTGAAATGTTATATAGAGTGATAGGGAAAGAATTTGGCCCCCTGATCCAGCGCAGTGAAGAGTGCCTATCCACTGTGCCACTTGGTGTGCATGTGAAGTTACATGTTTTAATTTCTACATATTCTATTTATTGGGTTTGGTTATTTTCTTGGTTTATTTTCGAGTTAAATATGGGTTTAGTTGAACCCACTGAACCCATACTAAAACCGTCACTAACCATGATCATAACCTTTCTTGAGCACCTTTAGGATTCACTTTTGCTCCTGTTAGGCCTCCCTAACATACACAAGACTAAATCAAACACAATGTATGAGGTAACAAAACTTACAGATTTCCGAGCAAGCTCTCGTGCAGCCATTGTTTTTCCTGTTCCTGGAGGGCCATAGAAAAGCATATTACGAAACGGTGCCTTATGAGCTTTAGTATTTGCAGTTGCAGAAGCAAGCAGTTGAATTCTCTTCTGGAGAGCGGGGTGTAAAATAACATCTCCGAAACCATTTCCATTATCAGAATGAGTTCCTCCTTTAGCACGAAGGAGACCAGTAACACGGGAAAAAGCACCAGACCATGGATATTTTCCTATGGAAGACTCTCTAATTAATGATGGCTGTCCCAGTATTCTGTCTACATGACTCCATATTACTTTTGCTCCTTCTCTGCACAATGAGAAACAAAATTTGAGCATTAAAATAGTGATATTTTGGGATCCCCAATTGAGTTTAAGAATGAAATAGCAAGAGCTACACGCAGACCCACAGATACAATACAAGGCTACTACACGACATGAAAGATGAATTATACAAGTTTTACTGAGCATCAACTCAATCAGAGTCATGGTTTGCTTAATCATTACATAAACAAATATTCTTATCAATATCAAGAACGCAGATTGCTCTCAGGCAGATTCTATTTTTTACAAGAAAAATAAAGCACTCTAAAGTCCATATGTACCCCTCAATCATATTAAAGTACTGAAACCCAAAGCAAATTAAGTCAATAGATGACTCACAAGCAGGCAAATGATTAGTAACTCTACAAGAAACAGTTCCAAATAGCTTAGACATGTGTGAAACACCTCCGGCGCAAAGAATAGCCAAACAGCGATCAGTAAAGCAGAGAAGATAGAGTCACCTTGATGGAATCATTATTATTCTCATATGAACTAAAAATCAGACAGAATCAATGAAACATCCTGTGATACTACCATCCATAAAAATTATTACTTTTTTGAAAGCAGTGTCATTGAAAATAGCAGAATAAGATCACTATATATGTTGGGAAACCATACAGGGGTAAACGAAAAATGATTGTAAAATATCAAATTCTGGAAGAACGTAATTTTCTTACATTTGGGCAATTACAAAACCAGTATTCAGTAGGATATAAATGTAAAATGTTTTGGATATCTTGTACTCCATCCTTTCTCTAGTGACCTTTACAGTGGAATGTGTAGGAAAACTTGAAAGTGTAAGAACATTAAACAAAAAAAAAAAATGTGACTTGTAGAGTTGATGATTAATGACCAGTGGTGATGATTCCCTATAACTTTACGGCTCGTTTGATAGGTGGTAATTAATGATGGTAATGAGAATGAAAACTAGTGAAATTTTAGTTGAAAAATCTCTTGGCTAGCTTGATCGTCATGCTTGTCCAATTTCAATCATCTTATTTTCTTTATGAAATCCATTCCAATGAATTACCATTAAGAGATGTGATATTGAGTGGTAATGGAAATTTATAAACAAAAGAACTTTTTTGTGATCAAAGTTTCATCACCATGGGAATGTCATGAAACTTTTGATGAAATTTTACATTGTAAATCATTCATATTACCACCATTTAGTACCACTAACCAAACGTGCTGTTAATTCTCTATATACAATAAACATTAGTGAATTAGTGAGCATTCCCAAAGGCTATAATATTGTTTATTTGTGTATACTCTCTTTCCTCCCCTCTCGCTCCTCATAATCTCCTACATTACATCCTCAAAAGAACGGAAAGTATCAAATTTTAGGTGAGTTTATTCTGCGGCGTTTATTTTGTTTAAATAGTAAGGTAGCATGTATGTGTCTCCAAAATCAAGAAGAATAAGATTATGATATATGAATCAGAAAAATCAAACCTCGTGGTGTATATGCCAAGAGCAAGAGCAGTTACCCCACCAACAGCTACAACAAGCTTATCTTTATCTGTCAATATTGTTCTCAAACCACCTGAATGAAACAAACAAGGAAAAGAACAATGAAAAGAACTGCAACACAAATGAAGGATTGGGGAAAACAAAAAGAATCCAAAAGCATAATATAGTAGTATAGTTTTTTGTTCCAAAATGCAAAGCCAAGAACACAATATGTATAAAATTCCTCAAATATAATAGAGAAGTCACTTAATTGAACAGAGAAATTATTCAAACCATGCTCAAGGAAAAGTCCAAACACATAACCATCTCAGTTCCAAAATTCAAGTACAAGAAAATCAACCAAAATTCGATAGTAAATTTCCTCACATACGACATTACCAATTAAAGCAACAAAAAGTCTTGTAATGAAAGATAGGGTAACTACAAACAAGTCGAAACCAACAACATAAAGCAAAATGAACCTGAAACCAAAAGATTCCCCAAAAGAGCTAGATAATTATTAATAATATATTCATCTATAGCCGGCCAACGTTTCATGCAAAGCCATACTCCGTATGCCCAACCAATTTGAAGCATTTTCTATTTTGCTTCCCCCATTAATTTGCCACATTTCCATTTTTAAATTTGGTCTTCTACTACTTTCTTTTATTCTCATCTATATATTTCTTTGCTCCTTCAGACCTATCTACACAATTCAAACTATTGTCTTAATTCTCTCAACACTTGTCCATTCTCTTAAAAAAAAATTGTTACAATGAAGCAAATTCACTAGAGGGATAATTCTTAACTATTCAATTAAAAGACTGGGATTCCCATTTTACAAAAAACAATTGCAAATCTATAGGCATATATCTACTAGAGTATGATACCATACTTCCAATATGATTGAATGTTGTATTTATAGCTGAAATCCATTTTTCTGTTTCAGCATTCACACGTTCCTTTAGCATACGTCTATTGACCTCCTCCGCCAACTTAGCCTCAAGGGCTCTCCCTTCCGCCTCCGCCATTGCCTTAACTTTAATGGTTTCACGTTCATTTTCAGCCTTCTCTCGTTCAGTTTGACGGCGTTGTGCTTGAATCTCCTCTTCTGTTGCTCGCTTAGCAGCTTCCAATTTTATATTCATCTGTTCTTGCATCTCCACGAGCTCCTTATTTCTTTGTCTATGGTACTCAGTCTCTGCCTGCCAACAAGTGAGAAAATTATTTTCCAAACCCAAATTTCTGCAATGGGAATCTAATCATGTTACATACCGCCATCCTTTTTCTCTTCAATTCATCTTCATACTTAGCCAACTTGCTTTTAATTTCTGCCGACAATTTTGTTAGTTCCTCCTGAGCTTTATATGCCAATTTCTGCTTCTCCTGCAGTTCAAAAAGCCAAATGAAAAATTAGACCATTCCATACAGATTAAATCACATACTTTTCCTGTATTTAATGTGACATATAAGCTAAGTATTATCATTGATTATCAAATCAAGTTTGTTCAGGGAATATCAGAACTGCACCAAAACTTTCCTAGACCAAAGTTCACAGCCTCACCAAAAACCAATAAAGTAAGGTACACATACTCAATTCACATTCCAAGGAGATTAAACTTTATCCTAGCCAAATGAATAAGCTAACCAAGGAAGTAACAATAACTATCAACTATCAATTTTCAAAAATCCAAAGACTATACTCTCTTTCCCCTTATGAATCAGCACTATTTTCCATTTTAGTTTGTTTCACTCAATTAGCACCATTTTCCTTTTCTGGCAATAATCTCCCTCCCTTTCTTGTCTCATCCATAAACTTGTTCTCTACACCGATCTTATCCACTTATTTCTACCATTCACTTGTATTTTGTCTTATTCTTCTTTTTTTTTTCACTAAAATATGACAAAATATTTGGGTGCTTTAAATAGAGCGTGTAGCTCTAAAAGTAAAATGAATGTCAAATCACGCATCTTATATAGGAGATTGTCAACCAAGGATTACAAGGTTAAGATAAATAAAAATATGACTCTCTCTATGGCCTCCTTGTTTTGAGACATTATGGTTGCGTCCATTCTAACCCAGGCGGAGTCACTAGAGTTGCATTACAACAATGTAATAATGATGGTGAACAAGAACAATAATGAAGGTTACTTCAACAAAAATTCAAAACAAAAGTATTGAAATTGCCCTTAAAGTCTCAAAGTATAATAATGCAATCCAAAACAGTAGCTTAAGCAGCCTATATCACCTGATACAGCAACAAAAATTTCTCCCATTTACAAACATTAATGTCAAAGACTTACATTCTGAAAATAAGCTTCCTGTGCTTTAGCTTCTTGCAATTTCGCTTGTGTTTCTTCCTTTTTTGTTTTTTCATGCTCCATCATTGCCTTAAAAACCTGTATTGCACGCCAACACCAATTGAAACCCTTGAACCTCCCAAATCCAATAACTACAGTATCACTTCAGAAAACCACAAATTCACTCAAATGTAATCAATACCCGCATCATTAAAATCAAATCTTTAAACTTCTAAACATTACAAAAATCTTTAAATTGCAATAAAATAGAACTATTTTACAAAATTAGAAGATGAAAAATGAAACAAAAACCTCTTTGGCATGACCAGACTTTTCAATATCCTTCAATAACTTAGCACCATAAACTAAATCATCAGTATTGAACCCCGCAGAAGTAGTTCTTGGGTTATTATTTCTCGGCTGAGCCGGCTTCTCCGGCGCTAGCTCCGTCGCCGGAGTGGCGTTATTTGGGGCGACTTGAGGAGGAGTATTCGAGTAAGAAGGTATTTTAAAAGGGGAATCTGCATAAGAGTTGTGGACACCCATAGTTGCAGCAGCAATGGAAGAAATTAAACCAGCTGCACATGCTTTTGCAACCACCATTGTTAAAGTATATAGCTTCTAGTTTTGTGATGGAGAGAATTCTGAGATGGATTTGGGTTATTTATTTGAAGAAAATACAGGCTTGGGTAAAAAGAAAGAGAAATGTAGGAGGAAAAGTGGGAATGATATTTTTTCAGGGTTTTGGTAGGGTTTGAAACATGGCGGTTTTGAAAGACTTGATTTTCTTTTGACAAATTATCAACATATACCGTCTTTAATTGGATCAGTTCATTATATATTTTTTAAAATATTGTAAGTGGACATTAACAATGATATAAGTAGACACTTAAGATACTAAAAGTAGGGGCACTAAGGTTACGGTAAATAAGCATTAAGGATAATGTAACAGGCATTAAAAATAATGTAATAGGCATTAATCTTTAATGAGTTGAGCTTGAAATACGTCTCTCAAAGGGACGGTCTCTCAAGAGACTAGCTGCTTTTCGTTTTGCAGTTATAACTTATATACTCGTCCGAGTTAATGGTATTCAACCTGTGGGCATTCAGTTTTATTTCGGTACACTATTTTATCGCGTTAAGCTTAAAAGGTGTTCGGCAAACAGCTGGTAGCTGATTACAGCTTCTGATTTGACTAGCTGATTTTATTAACTGGTTTGACAAGTTGATTTTGTACCCACTGTTATGAGCAACTTGTTCAAAAATAGCATATTCATATCAATAAGTTGTTTCAACCAACTAGTTAAACAAACATTAAAATTGGCTTGTTTGACTACTCAACCCTCTATTTATATCAAAATAAGTTAAAATTACTCAACAAGCCATTTTGCCAGACACTCTCTAAATTAACTTTATCTTATGTCTATAAAAAAAAAACAAACTCTATCTAATGTGTTTTCTTTCTTCGGAAAATTGATGCAACCTTCCACCCTAATATGGGATTATTCTCATTTTTAGATTATTTTAGGAATTCAACCTTTTACAAATGTTTGTTAGAACTAGCTATAGAAGTCAAGAATAGGCTTCATTAAAGTTTTATAGGAGAACTACAATGGAGATTCAATACGACGTAGAGAAGAGAAAGAAAGGGGGTCAAAGAGGATTACATCTTGAGAGAGAATAATTAGTACTCCTAGGAATTAATCACTCTAATCTAGTATAGTTGGGGTACTTATAGTACATACCTACTAAAACTTACGTAAGCAGAGAACAAAAAATAGAGCAAGGAACATACGTTATCTAAACAAGAAAAATTCAAGTCGAATTTTAGTTGAATTGGCAAAATAACCGACACAGATTTTGTTCGGTTTTCAAGGCTTTGAAGCATATTTATTAGCTTCGGTCAATACTATACTATACTTATTTTCTATGCTTTGGTCAAACTCCTTCTCAAAAGCCACCTTATTGCTTCTCAAAGAGTATTATACTTATTCCTAATACACACCCATAGGCCTACACATGAGTCCAAAACTTAAGACACAAAAACTTCAACATTCTCCACTTTAACTTGAGTCGCACAAGACATCAAAACAACTTTGTCAAAGCCTCTACCTCAAGTAAAACACACTAAATGCAACAAACCTCAGAAGATAAAACAAAAATATGCTTATAGACCCTTTAGGTAGATATAACCATTATTAATCTTTGTGCAAACCATTTGATTTCTTCATGTAGATGTAGACCTCCAATCACATGGAGAGTACTAAGTTCACCATCACCATTAGGGATGGTCATAGGTCCAAGACTCTGTTGGACCCGCTCCAGTCCTGCCCCTTGGACCCGGATCTGGACTCGGACCCGACTTCTAGACTTGGACCCTAGATTCGCCCCTTAGACCCGGACCCAGACCCTTAATTAAATAGTCTGCCCCATTGTCAGACCTCAGCCTCTTCTATGTTGGTGCGGGTTTTTGGTGGATGATTGTCTCCAAGGCTAATATTGGGCTAGATGTTAAAGTTTATTTTATTATCTTTCTGTATTCGACGAGTATGTGTTTTTTTCTTTCATATATAATGACATTCCTTCTCTATATTTCATCATGCATTTGGTTTTTATTTGAATGATATTAGATTTATTAAACTAGCCATTTCCAAAAGTTCATCACTAACAAAAATACAAAAAATATAATGACTTACAAAAGGTTCAAATTCGACAAATCAAAGAAATTTCTAGACTCATTAAGGACTCTATACCCATCTGATCCTAAGGGTTTTAAATACACATGACATAAAATATTTTCAATTTAATTTCTCTTCTTTTCCTTTTCTTTTTAAAAAAAATAATAATAATAATAAAATAAAATAAAAACCCCTTTCTTTTTCCTTACTCGTATAAACTCAAGGAATCAGGCACCATTCCTTCTTCCTCTCTCACGACAACAACCCAGAAGCCAAGAACATCTCCTTCCCTTCACGACATTCCTCTTTGAACCTTCAAACCCATATTTCTCTAAATTTCTTTGAAGAAAACGTCAATGGCTGCGAGGGCATGACCCGTTCTTCTTCCCTCTGATCTTCGAAGGACCTGCGTGCGAAATCAGTGAGTCCTTCTTCTCCCCTTCGTGATTTTCAAGGTAGATTATCTATACTTCTACATTTTTGATTGTTTTGTGTAAATTATGGCTAATTGATTTTTCTTGCTCTTTTTCCTCTAAATTCGAACCACAAAGAGTATAGAATCATCCGAAAATTCCCTTCCTTGACCTTGAATTCTGCCGATTTGGGGAAGAAATCAGTGGGTTTTGGTCCTGTTGATTAAACATCAAATTCAAGCCAAAAACAGGCATTGAATTCGTTCTTTCTTGATTGCTTGCTATTGCTAACAGAAGGTAATCCTTCTTGATCTCTATCTTTTGCTTTTCCTTAATAATCATGCTCTTATTCATATAGAGGTTAGTTTCATTGGCATACTTTTACTTGCTTAATCCTTAACCATGTACTAAGCCCTAAATTTGATGAATCTTGGAATTTATATAAATTAAGTAGATGAGTTCTTAATTGAGAAATTTATAGGAAACCTCAAGTATAATTATATGTGTGTGATTACTTTAAATCAAATGAATTTAGTGATGATTGATATGTGAATATAATAGATTGTGATTGAGGAATTTTGGGGAAGAATCCTAAAATCAAATGTAATTTGGGTTTTATGATATATAAATGGTAGATTGTGGAATATTGAAACAATTTGTTGGAATTATTAATTACTATGAAATTTATGAAGATTAGAATATCGATTAGAATGATTGGATGTAGAAAGATTATGGAAACTTGACGTTCTTGAATGTTAGGAGATTCTTGTGAAATTACTAATGGTGGATAAATCTTGTTGTTGTTATTAATCGAATAGTTGGGTAAATGTAAGTGTTGGATATAACCCTTGATTATATACGATTGATTGTTCTTGAGAGTATCTGGGATTTGTGTGGAAATTATTAGTTGAATGGATAATATAGTTGTGTTCTTCTTTTTGGATAGTTTGTTGTTCTTGATTGGTTTCTTGGTTTTGAGTCTAGATGAACATAGAAGTGTTTGAATTGGAAATGCAAAGCGGATTGTGGAGACGTACGATCTTTACAAGAATATAAGCTAGTTTTAAATAAGGTCATATAATTTCTTATGATTTTTGGGGGGTTAGAGTTAG
>NC_080047.1:31486485-31492905 GCF_026212465.1 Amaranthus tricolor
ATAATATTAATGTAATACTACATATATATATATATATATATATATATATATATATATATATATATATATATATATATATATATATATATATATATATATATATATATATATATATATATATATATATATATATATATATATATATATATATATATATATATATATATATATATATATATATATATATATATATATATATATACATTTTGAGAATTAGGGAATTTTATTAATCGAAGGGGACCACAGAAAACACTGACACCACAGTTAACCCAAGACCGCCGGCATAAAAAACCCCGTGGGGAAAAAGCCATTGGGCGAGGGGACCATGGATCAGGCCACCCAGAAAACAGCATAGGGGTGGTCTATGCATCACCAAATACATGATCTTGTCTTGTTTACATATCAAATAGGCATCACATCTCCATCCTCATAGTATCCGCAAAATAGGCCCTTCTATAGAAGCACTACACCTTACACACCAATGATATTAGTTAAAGGATAACTCGAAACATGTGTTACATACAATAAATAATACATCTAACATTTCAGCAAATTTTTCCATTCTTCATCAGTTTGTAATGTGGGCGACTTCGGCAACAAACGCCTTGTTGCTCATCATGGGGGCGATATCTGCATATCCCAGGATTTCTTTTGCCCATATTCCAATTCTGATTTTCAATGAGTAGCTAACTTTCATCTGATTGGGGGGCACCATCTCAAATTTTATTTTATTTCTTGTGTACCATAGCGACCATATCGTGCATCCTAGAATAAGATTCCAGAGTTTTTTTCCTTTTCGCTCTCTAATTAGGCCACCCCACTCAACACAGAAATTTTCACAATTGTTATGTAAGACTCCCAGAATACCCCACTAATTTAATAATTCCATCCAAAAACCCCAAGAGAAGCTACAGGTAAACAGAACATGCAAATTTGTCACCATTTTTCAGCTTTCCCAGATGTGCCAGCCAGATAGTCAACTGTGCTCTAGGGGGGATATGACTCTGCCATATTGAGTTGACAGCCTGTTTGGGGATAAGGGGTGACGAGGATTCATAGATCTTATCAGTAATGCTTTTGACATGGAAAGATGTGTTACCTGATCCCTTCCATAGGACACCATCTATAGATTCACTTTTTGGTTGCTTCTGCTCAATGAGGTGTGTAAGCCTTACTATATCCTCCTGTTCCCATTCATACAAAGCTCTGCGCCATCTAAGGTTCCACGACCAGGACCCCTCATTTCAAGATCCCATTTGGCTGATAAAAAAGTCCTTCTGTGTCGATATAGAGAACAATCTTGCGAAAGCACCTTTTAGCGGACCCGGATCGCACCATTTGTCATGCCAGAAAAGAATTGAGTTTCTTGTTCCCACTGTCAGGATCATTCCCTCTTCGACTGTCGTTCTAATCTTTGTGGTCACAACATCATTTTTCATCATCTGGGACCATGTCCCCTGTTTTGCTTCTCTAAAGTTTTCCGATGAAGCTTTTAGCCCTTTAATTTCATAAACTGACATCAGGATTCTCTTCCACAGAGCTCTGACTCAGAGTATCTCCACCACCATTTGAATAATAAGATCAGGTTTTTATACATGATATTGCCAACACCAAGCCCTCCCAGTTCCTTCGGCAATTCAATCGATGACCATTTAACCATCGGGTAGTATTTCTTTCCCCTATCGGTCCCTCCCCAGAAAAAACTTCTCTGTATTTTCACTATTTTCTGTGCAATGGATCTCGACATTTTAAACATACTCATGTAATATACCGGTAGACTATTGAGTACACTTTTGATAAGGATTAGTCTACCTGCCCTGGATATGATTCTCGCTTTCCAAGATGCCAATCTATTTTGAATTTTTTCTATCATGGGTTTCCAAGCGGATGCTCTATTCATATTGTTGCCAAGGGGGAGGCCCAAATATTTGGTTGGACATTTTGAGTGGAGGCATCCAAAGCTTCTTGCAACATCTCTTGCCCATTCGTGGTCGCTAGAGTTCCATGAAATAAAACATGATTTACTATAGTTCAGATGCAACCCCGACATCACAGCAAAAACATCCAGGATTTGAAAATAATTTTTAATGCAAACAGAATTTTTGGGAACAAAAATCAAAGTATCATCAGCAAATTGAAGATGTTGCACTCTAACCTTATCTTTTCCGACTGGGATATCGTCGATCAGGTTCATGTCATTTGCCTTTTTTAGGAAGTACACCAGCATTTCACTCACCAGGATGAAGAGGTAGGGCGAGAGAGGGTCTCCTTGTCTCAGACCCTTTTCCATCTTGAACGGTTTCAGCGGAGTTCCGTTCAGCATGATGGACATAGATGCGGATGTGACACAGTTCATAATCCATCCTATCCATTTTCTCCCGAATCTGAGTTTTATCATCACCATTTTCAGGAAAGACCAGTTCACGGAATCATATGCTTTTTGGAAGTCCAGCTTTAGCAGGGTTCCCGGGATTTTTCTCTTCTTCAGCCATCGAAGGGATTCATTTGCTATCAATACACCATCGAGGATATGTCTGTTCATCACAAACGCACTTTGCGATTCATCAACAATAGGGGCCATCACTTCTTTAAGGCGTATCGATAGGAGTTTTGATATAATCTTGTAAAGGGCTCCCACCATACTTATAGGTCTGTACTCATCTATGGATGTAGGGTCGGCCACCTTTGGAATCAGAGAGACCCAGGCAATGTTGATGCTTCTCACCGATATCTCCGAGTCAAAGAAAGATAGGACAAAATTATAGATTTCCTCCTTGATCACCTCCCACATCCCCCTGATGAACTTGAAATTGTAGCCATCATAACCCGGAGCTTTGTCGATACCACAAGCCCATACTGCGTTCTTAATTTCTTCTCTGGAGGGGTAAGTTTCTAGGATTATTGATTGTTCTTCTGTGATTCTTGGATGGTTTACCAATTCAAAATCAAAAGCTGGTACTAAGTCCTGTGAGAATCTCTGAGCAAAGAAATTTTTGATTTCAACTTTGAGGTTTGATATACCCTGTATGCATCTGCCATTTATCTTGGTCTTGACAATCTCATTTTTCTTCCTTCTAAACAGTGTTGAAGCATGGAAGAACATGGTATTGTGGTCTTTCAATTTAAAGCCAGAAGCTCTAGCTTTTTGTCTCCAGATTCTTTCTCTTCTGATCATGCTAGATTGAAGTAGGGTTTGGGTTGCGTTTAGTCTGGCTTTCTCCACTTCACTCAGAGGTCGATTGTCACTCAACTTTTCCAGGTCATGTATGACCGTTTCCAGATTGTTGATCTTAATATCCAAATGGTCAAAATGTTCTCTACTCCATGCTTTCAGAGGGCCCTTAAGGATCTTCAACTTGTCATACAGAGGTACATTTGGGAGGTTTTGCCATTCCTCACTTATAAATCTTTTGAGTTTCGGGTTCAAGAACCATGCATCATAAGTTCTAAATGGTTTAGGGCCCCAGTTATAGCTATCGTCCAAACTCAGCAGCAAGGGGTTATGATCCAAACAGCTTCTTTTAAGTCCCTGCAGATTTAGCCTAGGAAATTTAATTAACCAATCATTATCGCATACACCTCTATCTAACTTGCTTTTGGAATCATTCCTCCTCCAAGTGAACTTCAGGCCCTGCAAAGGAATATCGATAAAGCTCAGGTCATGAATCAAGTCAGAGAAATCCCTTGTACTCAGGTCACACCTAAACGATCCCATTCTTTCCCATAAGTGTAATACAACATTGAAATCCCCCAACAGAAGAGATGGTTTATTAATATTCGTTATAGCATTCCTAAGCTCCGTAAATAAAACATTTCTTCCTATTCTGTTATTTGGCCCATATACCACTCCTATACAGCATTCAAAGTTCGCATTGTTAATGCATCCTTCTAATAGGATCCATCTTTCACTACAGTGTTTAGGTGTGATCTTGAGTATTCTAGGGTCCCATATTGCGACAACGCCCCCACCATACGTTTCCGATGCATAGACTTCACAGAACTCATAGTCATCATTTCCCCACATTCTTTTTATCCTATTTTTGATTGTTTTTTTATGTTTCGTTTCCACGAGCCCCATGAAAGAAATTTTATGACTGTCGATCAATTTTCTGATTGTCATAGTCTTCTCACCTTTCCCAAGGCCTCTTATGTTCCAAAATAAGCGCTTCATATTAAAACAACATTGCACACGAAACTCCAGAACACCTAGGCAGTGTATCCTTCACTTATCCATCTCCTCCATGAGGACTAGCCTTTTCAATTTTCTTATACCCGCAATGACATCCCCTTCTTCCTTAGAGGAAATACCCAACATTTTCGCCGTTTCCCACGTTTCCTGGGCTTCTAACATACACTTGGAACTAGATGAGGTGGCCTGGGGAGTGCAGACGGAAGAAAGGTTTGAGCTCTTAGTTCTGCCTCGAGTTCGTTTGTGAGAGCTTCCTATGATTACGGGCCTACCTGACACTTCGTGCTGCACCTGGCTAAGGCATTCAACATCCTAACCTTGCTGGTTTGCGACTGTAAGCCAGCCTACTGTTTCCTGAACAACAATGGGGTCAACCCAGTCCTTCATCTCTACTGTTTCTAACCTACTTGCAATGTCAGTCATCAATGGGTCTTCCACAACGCATTCTTTTTCACCCTCAGATACCTTTCTCATGTCTCTGATTCTCTGATCTACCATCCAGCCCTGACCAAACCCAAACGCAGACAAGCTTGTCAAGCTTCTGTCATTTCTGTTTCCACATGATCCACATTCCTTCACCCACACATCACAACTCCCATGTTCGAACAACAGTCTAATTCGAGCATCTATCTAATTTTAGGCTTTGGTTCTAACCAGGATTCGAGCATAAGTCAGGCTATGTAAATCATCCACGCTATTATCAATGATAAGGACATGACCCCATTTTTCACCAATACTCCTAATGTTATTTCTACTCCAGCATTTCGGGTGAATCCCATAGCATTCCAGCCATACTAATCTATCATCATATAGTTCTCCTTCCGACCATGTCCTAATATCATCGAAAATTTTCCACAATCTACTACCCTCAGATACAGCAGACACAACATCATCTTCACAATCAAAGGAAAGTAGAATTCTAGTGGGTGAGAGTGAGAACATACCCTTGACGGTTGTGTCTGCCTCTGTTACTGCAGATGTTATGTGGGCAATGTTCATGAACTCCGTGTTTTCTGCAATTACGGCATATTTCAGCATCTTCACAGTGTCTTTGTTCTCCCCGACGTTGAGAGGGAATTATGTTAGGGATTTCTACAACTGACGCATCCCTTGGTTTTCCTCCCATAAGAGCAGTGTAGTATGTTCTGTTATCTCTGAAAGATGGTTTGAGGATTCTCCTGTTCTGTTGTTTCTTCCCTTCCCCTGTACTTCTGTTGATAGGGACGCCACTTTTGTTGTATTTTTCCCAGGATACCTTCAAATTCCTACCCCTAATTGAGAACCCCTTCATTGTTCTGATAGCGGTCATGGCATCCTCTAATTTTCTGAATCTCACAAATCCAAAGCTATCTGTAGTGAATTTTCTGATCTTTTTTTAGATAAAAACGTCAACAACCGTACCCACCCTTTCGAAGATGACTTTCAGCCAAGATGTAGAAAGATTTTGAGGAACGCAATCAACAAACAGTGATGTTTTGCAATCCTGTTCTGCACCACTTGATTGTCGAATGGATTCCTGAGGTCCAGACGTCCACTGGACGCTAGATGATCCTCGATGACCCAAGTAACAACCAGGGGGTGGATTGAGTCTGAGCTGTTTCTCCGGAGGATCGCTGTGGGCCTGAAAATTTTCCATCCTTTTTTTCCAATTTACGTAACCCAGGTTTGATTGGAGTTGTCTATAATCATCATCCCTGTGCCCAGAAACTTCATATGGGAAACAATTTCGGTGGGGTGGAGTATCCCTGTCATTTGACACACCGTTGGGTGATCGGAAAGGACACTTTTTCTCAGTCTGAGGCCGACAGACGCACCGAAGGTTGGAGTTGTCGTTTGGACATCTGACAGCATTATGAAAATTTCCATCTTCTTTGTATCGGGTGCAATTGGGGTTTCGGTGATCGAGGTTGCCATCAGACCATCTGTGGGGGGGCGAGGGTTCGTGAAGCTATCCGGCGGTGGTCGACGACCGCCATGATCACTATGGATGCCTTTTGAACTTCTAAAATTCGTTGTGTAATGCCAGGGAACTGTTGGTCTTCGCTTGTTTAGCACTCCATCACCACGCCTTCTCACTCTCTCACTAAACATTATATATATATATATATATATATATATATATATATATATATATATATATATATATATATATATATATATATATATATATATATATATATATATATATATATATATATATATATATATATATATATATATATATATATATA